>NW_010098066.1:1156-42016 GCF_000699245.1 Pterocles gutturalis
CTGGCAAGGCACACCAGCTCCCCTGCAGCAGCCCCAGCGCTTCTGGGAGAGTCAAACAAATACCAAAAAAACCCAAGCCCCTTTATCTGGCATTCTCAATTTCAATGCTAGAGATGTCTAAAACTGCATCTTCACAATCCTTCCCCAAAACCTGACCATGCAACCCCCCTCATCAGTGTCTCTCTTTGAGTTACAGGATGGCCAAGATTTGGTGGAAATGTAATTCCACGTTTGAGAGGTTAGGGTAGATGGGCAGAAATCTCCAAGAGCACCTATGCATGGACAAGACTGGACAGTATACAATGGTCACTCAGACATCATTCAGGATTTCATTTTATTTATTTTTTGCCTTCTGGATCACCAACACCCTCGTTGAGACTTCTTTGGGATTCTACCCCCACCCCCACGAAAGTAACGCACAATCTCCCAACTCATTCAAGCAAGTGAAGAAAAAAACCAAAAAACACCCCCAGCAAGATCATTCAGGATGGGGCCAAATAATTATTCTGAGGGGGTGGCAAAGAATTTGGTGGTGGCAGTTCCAGCTTCAAGAAAGCCAGACTGAAAAGGAGACCTACAAAGGGGAAAATGGGCTAAAAAATATCTCACCATCCTTCCTCTACCCAGAGAGCAGCGAGATAAAGAAAAAATAGTCATCTGATTACACACAGGGTATATGTTTTTACACACACTTTTACACACATCTAGATATAGTACATGTAAAAATATATGCTATACATATGCCCATTCTCACCAAGGTGCTTTCAGTACACCGTCTGCACTGTGTGTATGGGCATGTATACATGTGTATGAATTAAATGTACAGGTACTACTAAGTGTATATGTGCATATGTACACATACATACAGGCAGGCAGCCTACCACCAGCTACCTGTGCCTCTTTGTACAAAACCCAGTCCTCCCACCCTGAAATACCGTTATGCTCTCCCCAGCCCACTTTGAAACAGGTCCCCCAGTGTAGCAGCTTCTTTCTCAAAAAGCAATTCAAGGGAAATTCTTTTGTAAAGGGAAGAGGAGAAAAACCAAAGTGAAGCATGTGTGGATGGTGCCCGGAGTTGCTCTGTGATCCTTCAGCTCCCCTCCTTTGCCTCCACTAGGGTACAGCTCTCCCGGGATCAGCCAGCCGAGCGCTGTCCCTTCCCCCTTTGCCAGCTTATTGCACATTCACGTCTGGGCTGCATTTCACCAACTCTGCATTCCATTCCACAGACCCTGTCATCCTCTCGCTTCAATACAACAGAGCAATACAAACCCCCTGCCCTGTCCCTGCCCACCCATGCTCCCCCACCCCAATACCCCATCAAAAGGAAAACAAAAAAAAAACCCAAGAAAGGCTGCTTGCTAGCAGAGTGCAACAGTAGTACACACTGAATGGGTGTTCTCTTCGGGAGCACTGGGGAAGAGAGGTTACTTCTAACACGGTAAACAAAGCCATGCAAAAGGTGGGATAAGGGGAGCAGAAGGAGGGAAAAAAAATAAAAGATGAGAAGGAAGAACAGAACTGAGGAGGAAGAAGAACACAGCATGGCAAGTGCTCAAGGCTTCATATTTTCTTATCCTCTTCTTGTAAACAAGCTAATAATTCTCATTAGATAGAACGAGTAAAAAGACTGAAGTTCCAAGTCGAGGGGCTGGAGTTTCCAGGAGTCTGTTCAGTCCATTCAGCAACACCACAGCCAGTGAGAAAAATGAGGGGTATTTTTTTCTTTTTTTTTTCTTTTTTTTTTAAAATCTTCATTACTTAAAGCTGAGAGAAAAAAAGCCAACTCAGGAGCCCTTTTCAAGGATGGCTCATTGTCTCTAGACTGAATAAATCACACTAGTTGAGAGAGAACCTTTTTTTTTCCTTTTTAATGACTTATAAAAACCACATGGTTCCTTCCTCTGCCCCTTCACTCAAAGGCGGGTCTGTGCCTCAGGTACGTAGATCTCAATGCTATCTGCGCTCTCCGTGGCCGAGTTCTGCCGGACAGACGCAGCCCGCTTGGCTGCCATCAGACGCTTGCGAGCTTCCTGGCGCTGCTTGTCTGAATCAGAGGCTTTGTCCCGGTTCAGCTGGGACTTGGACTTGGCTGGCTTCTTTGGCACTGGAGGGGGTGGTTTCTTCTCTTCCTTTAGGGAGACAGTAAGGAAAAACCCCAAACATAAAAATAAAAATGCACATACAGAAGCTTGCTCCCTGATCTGGTGGGGACTCTTATGGTGTGAGGGACCAAGCAATGAGATTGACTGTCAGGTGAAAGCAGCAGGAGCAGTTCTTGAGCAAGACAGTCATCAAAATCAGCTTCACCAGTTCCTACAAGTCTGACGTTTTGTATTTCATGGTACAGAGCCCTTCTGTGATGTAGACTAGAGTTTGCAGACTATGTCTGGCCCAGCTACAGGTCAGAGCAGAGCACAGGCAGCATGAGGACTGAACTTGATCTGGAACTGCAAATATTTTAATATGCCATAGCCCTCCTTCCTCCCCTCAGGGTTAGTCAGGCAGCCTGGCCCAGGGACACAGCCTGTGCTGCATTTTCAGAAGGTACCAGTAGGTGCTTTTTATACTACTCAGCCACCAAGAACAGTTAAAACCTCCTCACACAGTGCTTGTAACACTAGGGGCCTCTGCATCACTGCTTTAAGCACACACCACTCTGGTCTCTCTCCATAGTAACACTTTTCCCCCCTTGTACAAAATTGTTTCCACTATTACTCAAGAGGAATGGTCTCAGTGCATTGCAAGGCTATGCGATTATGGCTTTTACCATCTTAGACATCTCTGTTTGCAGATAGAAAGATAGCTCAGATACCCAGAAATGTCTGAGAGGTGCCCTGGCCGCTCTCAACTGCCCCACACTCACCTTTCTCTCCGGTGTCTCTGCCAATTGCCAGCTGTTCGCTTTCAGGTGATACAGCTCATCAAACTTCATGCTGATGTCTTCAATGGACAACTGCAGGAGATCCCAAAACCCGGCTAGGTCCTGGGCTGTGGGTCTGGGATTGGCATTAGGGTTCTGGAAGGGAAAAGCATAAAAACCCACCTTTCAGAAAGAATATACTGCTGACAAGCAGAGCAGGCAGCACAGCTACACACTGACCCCATGTAAGTCCACCCGCCTGACAACTGAAACATCAAGAACCCACAGGAGACACCAGCCCTAAATACACAGAGACACAATGCCATCATTTACAGTCAAAACTATTTCTGCAAAGATCAGGAAGCAGAGATCCTGGTGGCATTTCTCCTACAGGAGCCAGAAGAAGAATCCTGAAGAAGACACTCTCTGCAGCAGGAAGCAATAGCTCCCGTTCTCCCCAGAGCTTCCCCAGCCAGCGCTGGTCCCACAGTGGTAACCGCCAGCTGAAGGTCCCAAGCACATGGTTCAGAGCTAGAACATTGGTTTCTTAACACAGAGACCCTGATGTCATGGTGGGCAAGAATGGAAACGGACACAACGCGACGCAAAGCACAGCTGACACCTGGAGAACATCAAGCTGTATCGTGTTTGTGTGGCAAGGGTTTGGTAGCGGGGCTACAGGGGTGGCTTCTGTGACAAGCTGCTGGAAGCTTCCCCAGTGTCTGACAGCGCTGAGGCCAGCTGGGTACAAGATGGACCTGCCGCTGGCCACGGCTGAGCCCATCAGCACCAGTGGAGCAGCTCTGTGGTAACTTGCTTAAGAAGACAAAAAGAAACCTGTGCAACAACCTGCAGTCTTAGAGAGTACTGAGAATGTGAGAGAAACAACTCTGCGTACACCAAGGGCAGTGAAGGAGGGCAGGAGGTGCTCCAGGCACCAGAGCAGAGATCCTCCTGCAGCCATGGAGGACCCCATGCCAGAGCAGGCAGATGCACCCAAAGGAGGCTGTGACACCACAGGAAGCCCACACAGGAGCAGGTTTGCTGTCAGGACTCATGACCCTGTGGGGAACCTATGCTGGAGCAGTTAGTGAAGAACTGCAGCCCGTGGGAAGGACTCATGTTGGAGAAGTTCATTCAGAACTGTCTCCTGTGGGAGGGACCCCATGCCAGAGCAGGGGAAGAGTGTGAGGAGTCGTCCCCCCACGGAGGAAGGAGCAACAGAAACACCATGTGATGGACTGACTACAGCCCCCATTCCCTGTCCCTCTGTGCCCCTGGGAGGGAGCAGGTACAGAAATCAAGAATATAGTCAAGCCCACAAAGAAGGGAGAGGTGAGGGGAAGGTGTTTTTACGATTTTATTTCTTATTATCCTGCTCTGATTTGATTGGTAATTAATGTAACTAATTTCCTCAAATCTGTTTTGCCCATGACAGTAATTAGTGAACGATCTCTCCCTGTCCTTATCTTAACCCATGGGCCTTTCATTATGTTTTTTCTCCCCAGTCCAGCTGAAAAGGGGAGTGATAGAGCAGCTTTGGGGGACACCTGGCATCAAACCAGGGTCAACCCACCACATGAGCAAAATTACTTTTCTACATCCCCCCAACAAAACAATCTGAAAGTACCAGTATTTCTCAGGCTAGGCTGAAAAATTTTAAGTAGCTTAAGTTTCTCCCAAGAACAGAATTTTCACAGTTCTGAGACATCTGAATTGCCACCATTGGCTTGGATTGTCTCAGGAAAACATGGGATCAGATCTGAGCAACTCAGCATAGAGCATCAAAAGGAAACCTCAGCACAAAGCTCTGCTGCAAGCCTGGCAGCTGGTGGTGGAGCTGCTCATCTCTCAGCCATGATCAGCGAGCACATGCTCAGCACTTCACCCCCTCCTCCTCCTTCCCAAGTTTCTCTAAGTTTTTTTTCTGCAAGTAAAGCGGAATTCACCCCCGAGGAAGTCTGCAAAATCCATACCACGATAAAGCCTGAGGGGAAAAACAAAACAGATTCCCGCCCATCCCCGTGTTAGCCCTGTTCTGCTCTCAGCGAGGGCAAACCCTTGCACCATGTTCGATGAGATGTGATTCAAACAGTGCTTTGTGGCCAATGAGGGACAATCCTGCTGGGACAGTTTTACCATCCACCTAATCTACACGCAAAGCAAGCATGTTTGGAGAACAGAAGACTTTTCAAACATTCCCCTCTATGTGGCAAAACCCTGGTGGTTGACCTCAAAAAGCCCTTCAGAAGTAAGGAGAGAGGGGGGTTCCAGGACACACAGCAGTGTGGCTGGCTGACAATTCAGACCCACAGAGAGACTGTATCCAGCGTGCCCTGATCAGCAGTTCAAGAAAATTCCCCTCTGCTCACGTAAGCACCAAAAGGAATTGCAAACACTCATCCCCAAGCAGAGCACAGCCCAAGAACTGCCTGTTCAGAAGAGAGGTTGAGGTGATCAGCCTCCCTCACCTCCGCGTTCATCCCGCAAGGCATGGTGCTCAGGCTGTGGGCTACAGCTGCACTGGCTCTGCTTTGAGAGCAACAGCAGCCTGTTAACATCTGATCATGTTCCTGTAGTGGTGTTGAAATAGATACATCCCCACCTCCCAAAAACCAGGAGAAAGATTCAGACTCACCAAGTTTTGTTCACAGAGGCCGTGGAACTGCTGGAACTTCTGTGACATTAGCAACTGTGCACTGCCCACTGCACTCAGGACTTTTCCTAAGACTACAGGGGAAAGAAAATGGAAGAGACCTCAGTTGAACAGACTATTACATGCAGCAATGAACTCAAGTGCTTCTTGAGCAAAGAAACGCTCCTGACTCATTAGAAAAGGAGTTTCAGAGACCCCCAAGGAACTGACTGCCCTCAGGGAAAGAAGATGTATTGAAACTGCAATCTACACCTGTCTTTGCCATCTATTATTGCTCCATGCCAAAACCAGGCCAGACAGAACACTACATCAGAGTTTGCAGAAAGTACCTTAAACTGCTTCCAGGCCATCGGACGAGGCACCAGCACAACCTCACTGAGCAGATCTGCTGGCAGCTGCTTGCCAATCACAACCTGCCCTTCTGCTCACGCAGGAGGCAAAGGTAGCAAGGGGCAGAACTGTCGCCAACCTCCATTTACCAGAGGGGTTAAAACACTGCCAGACGACGGCTTTTAATGCCCAGGACTTCATGCTGCTCTTAGTGAAGCCTCTGCGTATGGCAACATTCCTCTGCTCATTAATGGAAAAACACTGGAAGGGCTTTTCCCTCCCAAAGGCAGGGCTGAGAGACACAACCAGACCCTGAACAGGGATGAATCAATTCCCCTTCTCCTCCCTGTCTGCTGCTGCACCTTCTAAAATCAGTTCTGAATGTTGACAGCTCTTGGTGGGACCGTTGTAAGCTGGGCTCTCTCTGTACCCACCAAGTTCTGTTACAGAACGTACTAGGAGATTGCTCTCAGAGGTCACACATATAATGCCACACTGCTCTTGGTGTCTTTTCTGGCCAGAGCACTCTTGTCACAGGCAAACCAAGGGCATCCCCCGAGGCAGGGAAAGCCCTGGCACTGCCCGCCAGCTTGGCAGCCAGCGCAGCCTCTGGGTGCGACAGATTTAGAGATGAGCTCCCCCCAGCCCTAGCAGTGACAGTGAGCTATAACTGAGTCTTACCATTACTTCACCTTTCTCAGGTATCAAAAAAATAAAGATCAACCTCACTCCAAACAGAGATCCCGCTCTCTGCGGCCTTGTCACCCTCTTCTGTCACTCTCCGTGCACTCTGATTTTTCAATGCAAGCAGCACAGGTTTTGCCAACTCATTTGACAAATAATGGAACAGTCCCAGCCCAGTTGGGATTGAATCCAATAAAATCAAGTGGCATTGTGTTCCCTGTGCACATGCTTTTGGTGTATTTACCGGAAATTCAGTGAAGCTTTCCCATATGAAGAAACCTCCTCTTTGCTGTGAAGACAGGTCCACGGACTCAACAGACCAAATGAGTTCAGAAGTCATGTTCATTCTGCCCCACTGCCAACTAAGCGTTCACCTAGCTGCCCGCTTGAGTACAGGGCAGGGGGAAAGATCCCACAGCCTCCCTGAAAGCAATCCATTCAAGCTTTCAGCAGTTTCGAATGGTCAGAAGCTGCAACATCCCCTGAAAGTGTTCTGTGCTGCACACTATTACCCCATCTGCTAGAGGAAGTTACCTCATCCCTTCCAAAGCAAAAAAAAAAAGTTCCTTGTCCCATACTCATCCCTATGTTCTGTCTCTGTGGGCTATCAGCCATTTAACAGCAGAAAGCTGATCCAATACTCAGTTACAACTCTTTCTCAAGGGAAGAGCTGCTAGGATGCTACAGTGTAGTGTCCAGAGGCTGGTACCACCTACCTTCTTCAGAGAGATTGTTCTCTTTGGTCTCCTGGTCCATCTGGCGGCACCAGCCTTCTAACCGCTCCGTTTCTGCCTGCAGCAGCTTCAGAAACCAGTACCCATCCCGCCGGCAGGCTCCTGGCTGTGTGGGTTCTGATGGCGAGGTGGAGGATGTCTCAAGCCAGGGGTCAGGAGGAGGGAGAGAGGAAGGCTCCAGGGCTGGGTCATTGTTTTCTCCATAGGAGAGGTTTCTCTTGATCTGTGAGAGCTTAGCTGGTTGCCTGGTAGTGGCATCAACACCAACGGAGTTGTTGTGCTGGGGGCACTCAGCAAGGCTTCTCTCAGATGATTTACAGCTAGAGTTATTAGGTTCCTGTGTGTCAGAGTCTGTGTCCTGTTTGGAGGACATGCTGCGAGAGTGGCTGTTTCTAGAGAGACGAAAAGCCAAAATCAAATAGCAGAACGCAGCCTGGCTGGCCTCACACACTGCCAGTGGAACACACTTGTTCATTATGCCTGGAGCTGAGCCTCACCCTGCCCGCCCGGCCCCTCCTCGCACAACACACACCACACGTTCAGACAGACAAAATTATAAGGTTGCCTGCTTACTGCAATCGGCCGTTCAGATGAGAGGACTGACGCACCTCTATAATTACATCTTGGGACCTTTTTTTAATTTCAAACTCCCATTGATTTGGCTCTTTACAGCACAGGTGGGTTTTTGCAGTGGGTGTGTGCTGTGGAGGAAGAGCTCTCCATGGGCCCCCATTCAACACCACCCACATGGGAACAATGAAGGGGAGACAGTCTAAGCCAAAGTGAGGGAAGCACAATTCAAAAGAAAGGAAACTACAAAAGCTTGCGTCTTTCACTTACCGCCACTCGTCCTCTACCTGTACCCCGATGGACTGGAATTTGGTGGCTGGCGGAGGAGGCTCCTCTTTTGCCACTGGCTGAAGGCAGTCAACCTTATTAAATGAAAAAAATACAGACAAAAACAGACACAAGAACTTGCTGCTGGAATTCACGTTAGTAGACCAGGAGTGCTGCACACGCACAGCATGCTGACACCACACGCCAACTGGAAGGTTGTCTTAGGAGAGGCACAAGGTCTGCTCCACTTGAGCATCAAGGCCGTATCCTGCCGGGCTGCTGACAGGTACCTGCTCTGAGAGCACCGGGCTCTGCCCTCTGCCGCTGTTTGCATGGTTGGGGCATTCTGGGGAAGGGCTGCGTGCCTGTGAGGGACCTGCTCCACCTGTAGGATCCGGCACAGGCAAAGGCCAAGAGATTCAAGAGAGGGCAGCGACCTGATTAAGACTGACAGCAAAGCCCAGCTTCCTCTCTCCCAGGGACTGACACCCTCCACAGCTCTGGGTAAAGAGGGTTAGGAGGTTTTAGGAAGGAAATTCAGGCTGTGGGGCAGGTGGCTTGGGAACCAGCTCAGAAAAGGAAGAGGAGAAGAAGGCAGGCAGCCCCTCCAGTGGGAGTTCTCCTGCCTTGCGGCCCATTCAGCATGTGTTTTGCCCCACCAGCCCTGCAGAAAAGCCTTTACTATCACACCTACCTCAGTGCACAGCCAGCCTCACAGTAAAGCCGGTGGAGAACTTACTCAGCACCCACACACATGGTGGCCCAAAGCCCAGATCCTGCACTTGGACTTGCCAAGTGCTCAAGTTCCTATCTGTGGGTAACAGCACTGAACCAGTACTTTGGGACAGCACAAGCGCTCGCAGCAGGCAGCCATCTGTAACTGGGAAATCTGGCCACAAGGAGAGCCTACAACTGCAGATGACTTAAGTTTTGCTGAATAAAGCATGGACTTACGCCACTCGGTTCTCATTTGACTATATAATCAACAGCTCATTTCCATTGATTTTCACTGAATTAAATGCTTCCAGCAAGAGAAGCAGCAACCTGCTGGGAATACTGGACAGCAAGGAACTTCTCCCTCCTGCCTACAGCCCCGGGACCATTTTGCATGGCATCATCCCCTACTACATGAAGTCGAGCAGGAGGGCGAACCTCTCAGAAGAAAGTTGTCTGTAGAACCATGATTGTATTACTTAACATCAACCTGCTCTTTGCACAGGCATACCAGCAGCAAACAGCCTCTTTAGAGGGACTCACACAGTTAACAAGGTCCCACTGCTTTATGAAACATCTTAATTTTGTACTAAAAGAACTTAGTCCTTTCTGGGCTGTTACAGAAAGCTTCTGCTGTGTTTCAGCCCTGGGAACACAGGAGGTTAGTCTGACAAGGCGGTTAGTTTCTCTGGCTATTCTACATGAGTTCGGATGCACACCTGGTCACACAAAATGCACATGCTCAATGGATGGGTTAAGGACATTCCTTAGGACAAAGGAGAACAAACTATTCCATACTTGTATTCCTATAGATGACAGCTTCCTTTTGGGGATATTCTCCACTTTGGGCTCTTCGCTAGTCAGAGTCCCTTTGTCACTTTTCAAAGTTGCATTTTGCTGGGGTAACTCTGGAGTCTCTCTTGCTGGAGTCACGACGCTTCCCCTTGTCACACTGGGTGTCCTGGTGCTGTCCAAGCTGTCCGAAGAATTGCTGAGTCCCGACTGGCTGGTCACCTCGCTCTTGTGGTCCTGGCTGTCCAGGTAGGTGTCCTGCGCCGACTCAGTGCTGCTCTGCACAGTGACAGAGATGAACGGCTTTGATGTGGTCCGAGGTGGGACAGGAGGTGGAGTCTTTTTATATGCCACTAGGCATGATGAACCTGCAGGAATGGAGGTGGGAAGAATGGAGAATGCAAGAGACAGGTTGGGGAGAGAGAGACAGATACAGTAAAAGAGAGAAAAAGCAGGTCAGTCACACCATCCAAGAGGAGCCTCCAGGTAGAAGCTGGAGGCAGAAATGCAGAAACAGCCTACAGCCAGCAGCTCACACCGAGTAACCCAAACCAAAGCATAAGGGGAAGCGGAAGGCAGAGCCAGAGCTAGCTTGCAAAAGAAGTCAAAAGGAATACCATGATATGTGAAAGGCTGGAAATGGAGAAGAGGTACAGAAAAGCCTCCCAAGAATGTTACAGGGTTTGGCAGGTGTAAGCCTCCACAGTGGGGAAATTTTCTTTGGCTAAACCCTATGTTTTAGTGTCCTAGTACAGCCAAGTGTCTCAGCTCTTTGTCCCATTAGTTGACATGTTTCAGTGTCTGGATCAGGGTGGTGTTTTTTCCTATAAAAACGGAAAGAAGCCATAAAGTTTGTTAGATGCTGATGGTAGGAATGAACGTTTGTGAAGTACCTTAAAAACCTAGCTGCTAGGCATTAAAGGAGAAGACATCATCTGGATGCAGCAGCCCAAGAATGGCAAGGCTGCTGCTGCTCCATGTCCCCAGGTCCAACCAGTAGTGAGGCTGAAGATGCGTTCCCAGCAGGCACACAGAACAGGCATATCTGCTATACACGTACGTATGTGTACGTCACTGGCCACACAGGTCACAGAAGAGCACCCACATGAACACAGACAGCAGCACTGGTCTTATCCTGTTCCCATCTCTGGCTTGATAGGATGGAAGACCATTAGTGAAAATATATGCACAAGCTGGATCCTGCAGCAGCTCTGCTCAGGCACTCGGTCTGCCCAGTCCCTGTCCCCTGAGGCTGAAGTCCTGCTCCAGTGGCTCTCCAGGAAGGACAGACCACACCGGGCAGGGCATGGCCAGACAAGCGCACTGACCAGCCAACTACCCACATGCAGCTGACCCCTTTTATCCCCGTATCCCTATATTTCCCCACTCCTGTTCCTCCCCAAATCACCAAAACCCTTTTCTCGCTCCACCTTTGTTTTATCCCCTAAATATCACATTAAGTCCCCTGCAATCCCAGACTGCTTTTTCCCTGCACCCTACAATGTGTCCCAGCCCTTGGCAGCAACCTCCTTAGTGCAAAAGCTGATCTGGAAAGTTGCTCCCCGTGGCTACTGCTGAAGGGTGTCACCCCTCGACACCGGGGCTGAGGCTCTGCCGGGACAACCCCACCAGGGGCCTGGACAGTGTTCAGGGGTCCTTGGCTTGGGGTCTCACCTCATTGTGTGTCCCTGCTTGTTCCTGCTCTGGGCTTGTGCAGATGGGCCTGTGATGGGCTGATGGCCACCGGGATGGACCTGGTTGCAGCCCAGCAGGGTGTGATTTGGGCTCCCCCTCCTGCTGTCATCCAAGTCCTTCATGGCTGTGCAGAGGAGCTTATCACCTATCACACTGCCTCGCTCCAAAGCATAACCAGAGAGGCTCACACCATCCTCTCTCCTTGCACAGCACTGCCCAGACACCCATTCCACCTCCCGGGAAGGGCCATGCTCCTGGAACAGGAGACCTGCTGCTGCTGCCAGGTTCCTCCAAGGGGCCTGCAGATCTGTGTGGCTGCGGTGGGCTGAGCCCCACGGTCCCACTCCCGTGGACAGGAGCTGCAGGATCAGGGCTGCTGCAGGTTTCAGGGTAACCCTGTGCTGTGCAGGCAGTGTCTGTAGGACTGCCCTTCTCCTGCAGGGGCATCTCAGTGGCAGCGCACAGCCATGTTTTAGTCCCGCAAGCTGGGTATGTATGGAGCTTTGCTGCTCCAGGTTGTGAGCAGAGCAGCTCCATCACCGCCCTGGAGCAGGGAGGGCCAGGTCAGCCTGTCTGCACTGCACCTTGTGTGTGAAAAGGAAACAGGTCCTTGCTCCTGGATTTGGTGAGTTAGCATGTCACGGAGGTGTGTTTACAGGGCAGTTCCTTCCCCACATCATCAGTGACAAGCCGTGCATCCCTGTGTAAGTTACAACAGCACATGGTGGGGGAGGCTCTGGGGGTGGCAGGGCAGTCATTCTCCTTGGTTTCTGCTCCAACCCCTAGTCCTCAGTCTCCAGCAAAGGAGTTCTGTCCTTTAAACTGACACCCCATGCACCATCCTGTTCCATGCACACCCTTCCCCTAGCTCATGACACGTAGATGCCGGCAGATACCAGCACAGAGCCATACACCTCCCAGGTCACCCAGCCAACAATACAGAGGGGCTGTACAAACCCCGATTCTAAATGTTTTCCTGGTACAGCTCTGATGACAGCAGGGCTGTCATTCCCTTGGGTTCCCTGCTCCAACCCATATTCCCCGATCTCAGTAAAGTTTTGTACCTCAAATTGCAAGCTCCTACCTTCCACGGCACTGCCCAGCCCCATACATAACCTCCCCAAAAGCTGCTGACACAGTGATTAATGATATATGTGGATATAAATACAGACCATTTTCATTAAACAATACAGACTTAACTTCACCATGTCCATCCCCAAAGCAGCCACCAGCAGAGTAACAAATTTAGCACCAGACCAGAGACCAGTCCTCGCTGTCAGGAATCCTTTGACTACCTGGGGACTGCAAGGGCAGGCAGAGGTATCTGCTGCTTCCCAACATTACCTTGCACCCCCAAACTGCACTGCCAGCAGCCCTAGGGAGCTCACAACAGGGCACCTGGACAGCACCAATTCTGGCTCAGCCCATCACAGGGTGCCTTCTGCTCTCATAATTTTGACTGAGGGGTATCAAATGAACCTGATCCAAACTGATTACAGGTATGGGAAGGGGTGTTTTGGGTGACATCAGCCTCCTGGCAGCTCCTTTTCCTCCCCAGACAGGTCCCCCTGCCTGCAGCGGAGGTTGACCACACTCGCCGGGTGCTTGGGAGGGGTCCTCACAGCCCCCAGTGGGGTCAGAGCCAGTCCCCAGCATCCCTGGGAGCCCGGCCGTATTCCCTGCGGGGAAATTACACAGCTATCATGTGCCTTATCTGCAGTATTTACACATCCCAATACCTACCATGCTAAAGTTTCACTTCAAAGAAGGAACTAGGAGGGAGGGGTTACACAAAGATCTATGTTTCCAAAAGCATTGATATGCCCAAAGATGCCGAGCAGAACTGTAACGGTGCTACTGCTACAGAATCCTGCGGGACTGGAGCATAAGGAGCCCATGCCGGGGTTGCCAACAATCAGAACAGGAGCTGGGGAAGGCACAAACCCACACCAGTTCCCCTGCCCCCAGTACACCAAGCCCAGCACAGAGGGAGCAGTGTGCTGATGCCTGTGGGAGCAGGACCTGTCCCGACTGCTCAGCCCAGCCCTTCCAGCACCTCCTGACACAGGCTGAGGTGGCAGCAGGGAACCACGTAGCTGAAAACTAACTGGGACAGGCTATTGTGTCTGGGGGGTGGGTTATTCTTCAGCTTGATCAGTCCCCAGGGATGGCACAGGCTGTATAAACCACTTGGGACAGCCTGAGCCCACAGCTGCCGTGTCTGCAGTCAGGACAGGAACTTATTATTGCGCTTTAAAAACTACCCACAATAATTTCCTAAAAGGTCAGATGCAAGTGCTTCAACTTGTCAAATTTCCATGCCGAAACAGCTACACACGTCCTTTAGCCAATTCTTACAGAAATAATGCACAACTGCCCTGCAAGTTCACCACTAAGGGACGACTGGAAGGGCACGGGTGCTCACCTCCCACCCAGCAGCTCCCTCCATCACCTCTCCCACGCAGAGTGGAAGCCCCTGCACTCAGGACAGCAGCAGGACCTGCTGCAGATGCCCAAGCAGCATCAGAAGTGCTTCAGCACCTCCAGGCAAGTCAAGCTCGCCAGCGGGATGCCTCTTCCAGAGGTACCAGATAAGATGGCATCAGTCCCACGAGCACAGGCTGAACTGCACCCCATGGGTGTTGCTTTGCAGGATCAGGTTCACCGTGCAGATGTACAAACTGCCAGCACAGCAGGAGGCACGGAGGGGCTAAAGCAAGAGTCACTGCACAAGTGCTCCCTCTTTCACCCCAGTTCCCCAAATGGGTGCACTGTAGATTTGATCAATTTAAAACCTGCCTTGTTGCAGATGTTTACCTGCTCAGCCCTTACAGCAGAAATCTGACTACACCTCCCCAACACAGAGCACAGCATGCTCCAGGGGAAAGCTTTCCTCCTGTGAGCACCGCCAAGCTCTCCCCCGTCCGTCACAAACTCCCCCGGCTGTCCAGCCCAGCAGCCTCGGGCACGCGCTGAAACAGTCCATCTGCCACCACCACCACCTACCTGCCTGTGCAGGACACCGCTGCTGAGGATGGAGGAAAAAGCTCAGGACACACACTGGAGAGCACGAGAGCAGCCCCGCCTTTGGCTGCTCAGGCACTTGCCGCTGCCCTCCGGAGCAAAGCCGTGCAGGCACACGCTGTGGAGGTACAGGTGGCAGAGGAGGAAAGCCACCGAGCACCCAGGGACGAGGAGTGCCCACCCAGTCCCTCCGCCAGCGCTGCTGACCACAGAGCACCAGCTTAACAGCTCCTGCAATTTCTAGGCCAAGCTTATGCCTGGTCCTGCACAGCCCATCCCCACACAGCAATGCAGGAGCAGCCCGAGCAAAGCAACTGTGGAAATACCCCTCGCTACGCTGCGGCTGCACCACCCAACACCGGACACTCACGCTGCCCTGGGTTACTGTACCACGGGCTACAGCAGCTCTGAACCAGGACAAGCAAGAGCCACCCAAACTGGCCGTGGAGAAAGCCTGTCCCCACAGCCCTCCAGTTAAGTACCTGGTCTCTCCTCCGCGCGTGGCCCCCAGTCCTCCCCAGGGAGCAGAACATGCCAGCTGCCCGGGGTCCCCTGCCACCCCACAGCAAGCCTCTGTGAGACGGTCACTTGGAGCTGACCCAACGGGAGGGGTGGGGTGGTTTTGCTGGTGTGTTTACCAGGAGCGCAACTCAAGTTTCCCAGCTGCTGTTTACACCCACAGGGTTGTAATGTAATTGGGGAAAGTAAATCAATTGCTATCTGATATCGAACAGTGCAGCCAGGCAAAGCAAGGGGAGGGCGGCACAGCAGCACAGGCAGGCAGCACAGTTCCCTGGGAAAGATCAGTGGTATTCAAGGTCAGTAAGCCAGATCCAAATTCATCCTTCCACCTACCAACAGACAGTATGAATACTGTTTGTGCTGCTCTGTATACAGGGGGAAACAGCAGCATCCCCTTGTCGTGTTCCTGGGGATCCCCTCGTGCCATCTGGCTCAGCTGAAGAGCATCACAGATTCTGCCAGGAGGGAATTACACACTACACCAAAAGAAGTCCCTGTTAGTGTACACGTGGTCAAAGGGTTGACTGTGAGCTATAAAAACAAGTTTATGACTCTAAGAAACATTGCAAATGAAAGCAGCACAGAAACATCAGGAGCTTTGAAGAACTGGGGGTGCTTTGGTTAGCACAACTACAAATTCACCCCCCTGAAGCCCTCTGCAACCATAAAACAGGGACTTGACTGGGCAGCAAACACAGAAACCACACCTTACCGAAAATGGGTTTTGAAAGCAAAAGTCAGAGTAAGCCCATCCAGAACAGCCTGCCCTTCTCCCTCAACAGCTCTCTGAACTGAGTTCCAGCACTTCTCACATCTGTGGGAGGAGACAAGATACTGAGGAAGCCAAGAGCATACCGATGTTTCCATCGGAGATAGGTGATGCTGGAGCAGCCGAGCAGGCAGCATGCCCTCATGGCTCAGAGGGCAATCCCACCAGTTCAGAGCATTCCAGTTGCTGACTTACCCCCTCCAAAGGGCTACAGCAGGGTATGGATCTGCTCTTGAGTTCCTGCAGGTCACAGCCTATTTATTTTAAAATCAGCTGGTGCTCCAACATGGAACTACGATCCCCACGGGCACTGGAGCAGGTACACACCTTATTGTGCAGCACCATCAGCTACGTTTGCTCGGGACCATCAGCCACACTCTAAACGGGTGTGGAAGAGCCGCACGTGGAAGTTCTGCTTAAGCTTCCAGCTTTGCAGCACTAGACTCTTCCTATCATGGGATCTTCCAAGGCTTATTTAAGCAAGCTGTTAGAATTCACAACTGTGCTGTGGATGATTGATTTTTGGGAGGAGGGCTGTCTGTTTATAGTCTTCCTTGCATAATTATTTTTAGGAAGCAGCATGTTTCCAAATTAGCATCTTCCACATGACATGACCTGCTGCTCTCAGGGGCTTGGGCAATACCCGCTGCCGGAGCCCCAGGCAAAAGAGCTGTTTTCAGAGCCTGACCCCCAAACCAGCTGGGCAGGCTGGGATCCTCTCCTTCCAGAGAACTAGTCTTTGCTTCTTCAAAGACTAAACATAGTCATAAAAGAATATTAAATCCAACAGTGCCTCGAGGGCCCTGGCCAAACACGGCCAGGCTGTGCCCACCTGCGCAGCACCCGGCGGCACCGCCGCGATCACGGCCAAGGTGTTTGGGCTTAGATTGAAATATCGTAACTGCCCTCAAGGGTGTCTAACATGAAGTGCCCAGTTATTTTGTTGCTAGTGCTGATTCACTACAGCCTGGTGCTATTTCTAACCATTCCAGTGACTTCACAGACCTAGTCAAGCCATCCTTGTTTTTGTTAAATTATCTCCACGGCTCCGAGCCACAGTCAGTCGGGAAGGCACATCTGCTTGCCCTCACACACGTTAGCAGGGCTCAGACTGCCGTCACTCTCCTGCTCCACGCATCCCTCCTTTCTCCATGGGACGATCTGAAGAAACAACTTCATTTCCTCGTGCATAAAGCAACATGCTCTGAAATAACCTCTCCTACTACAAGACAAGCTCATTTGTCTTTTAAATGAAACAACCCAATAATCTTGCAGCAAATGAGAACCACCATCAGTTGCATTATTCCCTTTGCATGTCTTTAGGCTTGTGTGTGCCACAGGGTCTCACAGATGGAAGGAGCTGCATTTCGAGGCAGTTTTCAATAGCCAAGGGAACTGGAACAGCTGCATTCCAAGCAGCCTGACCTCTGACTTTCATCAGCTTGTAGAACACTTCAAGGTTGAAACTCTAATGAACTGCAGGATGTTTTATTTGTAGAGAGTCCAAGTAAAAACGATCCCCAGTTACAACTGCTACTGAAGACAAGACAGTTCTTTATTGATTTTATGGTTCACAGCAATCACTTCAGACCTTATTTTTCTGCTACAACAAAATGTTTCTAGCCTTTACGGCCATGGCCACAGCACACAGGCCCCACTGAATCTGTACCTGGCCTGCAGAGAAGCTGCCTGAGCATCCTGCAGATTCTGCAAGGTCAAGATACCTGGATCAGTTAGAGGCACAGATGAGAAACCTACCCAAATTTCACTAGCCAACGGGAAAATACTTCCGTTCAGACAAGATGGGGAATCCATGGGAAGATGCCATCACTTGATCTGACAAAATGACTGTCCCGGGAGTGCTGGAGAAGTTTTAGAAGACATCTTACACCGGTTAAACAATCACACTCCTGGAAAGCAAAGTCACTGCATTTGTTTAGAGAGACTGTTTATGGAAATGCTATAAATACCTACTCCCTCAGAGTTTTCCCTTCATAAATCTTAGTAGTACTGAGAAAGAAATCTCACCTTGACACTACATAGAGGAAAACAGGCGCCTGGCAGGGAAACTTGACGCTGACCATGACTGAGCTGGGGAGTCAGGTATATGCTGTGCACTCTCCTGCCAGTCCTCATTCCACCGAGCTGCCGTCTGAACCCCCAACAGCAGCGCCATCCCAGCACCAGCAGCTTGCCAACCTTACAGCCCCAGCTGTGTGCCGCCTCCACGGAGGCTGGACATGCCCATAGAGACCTGCAGCGCGGCCAGCCCAGCAGAGCGCTTCTGAAGCTCTCAGATAATCCAGAGGAACATCGTGAGCACCTCGCCAGCTCCCCACAGCTCTCGGCTCTGCTCACTGTGCCTGCTGTTTGCTTATAATCATGGAGCCAACACAAGCCAGGCTGCGTGTCCATCAAACGACAGAGCACACTCCAGATGTTCCTCCCAAGGAGCAGCACCCAGGAAGAGCACCCCCACCGCTGCGTTACAGCCCTGCTTCAACCCAGCTATGCGACCGCCTGGCTCCTGCCCTTGGCATTCAGATCACCTTGAGCAGCTCTGAAGGAGGTCCATGGAGAACGTTAAGCTTACATTCCCCTTGTTACTGCCCTGCGCATCCTCAGCTTTTCACCCCGGAGCAGCTCAGTGGGTTGAGCAGCAAGCCCTGCAGCCTCCATGGGCACGGCTGGAGGGACAGCTGGGACAAGGGGACCACTGCCACACCACTGCCTCTGGGCTCTTGCTTCTGCCACCATACAGCCAGCTGAAGACAGAAGCTTGTTTCCAGGACGACAGCAACACCTTGGGCTCTCTGCCCTTAACCCTTTCCACAGGAAGCGGGGCACTCCCTCACACCAGCCCCCTGGACTCCCAAGAACATCACAGCAACGTCAGGGAGCACAGCAAAGAGGCCACGCTGATGGAAGGTGGGTCAGCAGCAGAGACCAAGGAGAGATGAGGGGCAGCAGGCTCATCTCTCCCACTGAAGCAGTTTGGGGTCACTCCCTGAATCGCCACCAAGCTGCTGCTGTTTCTAGCAGCAGCTACAGAAGATGACCAGACCTCCCTTGGACTTGTACCCAAGTAATTTTTCCTGACCCAAACAGCTATGGGAAGCGGCTATTTCCACTTAAGTGAAAGCATCAGCTCACCTGTGAGACAAGCACATAGAGGGAAGATGCTCTTCCAATGATCAAGCAGAACAAAAGTAAAATATATCTCCAGGTTATAAACAGCATTGTATTTTACAATCCGCCATCCTCATGATATAACGTCCCACAGCAGTGCGGCAGAGGGATCTCAGTCTAAAGGCTGTGGGTCTGCAATAGGCATGGGGTGAAGTACTTCATCTAGAAGCTGGAGGACACGGTGCAAGTGAACTTCAATCCAGCACAGCGTCTCTTTGATTCTCTGTCTTGGGTAATCAGGAACCCAACCTTTTATAAAACTCATCCTGAGTCTGCACAAGCAGCAAAGGTCACGTACATCAATTCCAGCAGCAGCTGACAAACTAATGTGTGGGGCTAGTCCACCTGCTGATCCTGGTCCAGCGATGTTTCTTCCCACACAGGCACAGTGGCTTCCTCGGAGAGCACCCACCGTCCAACCCACGTACATGCCTGACCCACACTCCAGCTCCCTGAGGGTACAGCTTGTACCAGGTTTGCAGACTGCATTTCAGCTATCTGGCATTTCATTGCAGAAAGAAGAATGAACTTCTCAGCTTTAGGAGAAACACCCCCTTCTCTAAAGCCCCACCACGATCCAGCCAGGGAAGCTAACAGCTGCCTCCCCCTCACCACTGAGCAGCAAGTGCTTCTCTGTTAGCAGGGGCCACAGCATTAAACAAAGACCTGTGCAAACAGGTCTTGGCTTCCCAGCTGGAAAACCACTTGCAAGTGCTGGTCAAGCAAGCACGGAGCATGTTAAAGATTTATCCTGTTCAGGTTCAGGACCCAGCCTAGTTACAGCACTCTCACATCTCCAAGGCCATGCTGGCAGGATAGTATTTATCACCTATATATTCATCCACCACCTGTCGTTAAGAAACAAGGGACTGCCCTGCACTTGCTTGACCGCTGACAAGTCCAGTAAGTTCCTGCATGAAACAAAAGAACTCGACACACCTGCAGGAAAAGGACCTCAGACTCCAGGGAGCATCTCTCAAATGTTTCAAAGAGCACCCCAATTGCAAATACAGAAGCAAATTCTTCTTGAATACCAGCTGTGTGTTTTTAGACAGCATAGCTTTCATCCAGAAATACACCACAAAATACTCTGTACAACCATCTGTGTTCTCTGGTCCCCCATGGCTGAGCTGCCTTCAGGGTGAACTGCGGCACTCCTTACCAGCTCTGAGTCACTGCACTGGGTGGACTAGGGACTGCACAGAGCAGGCGAGAGGGCAGGGGTGGCAGCACTCCCACACCCGGGATGACACAAGATTCAGCAGCCACTTCTGATCAGAGACCTCATCCCTGTACTTCAGCGGGGCACAGAAACACCTCACCAGTGAAGGAAAGGCTAACAGGGTTGTCATCTCTTTATGGGAGGGACTTCGGATTTTTCAGTGTACCAGAAGTTTGAGCTTCTTGGAGGTGCTCCCATTTGGAATTCGTAGCAATGTCTGAGCAGAGAGATTATAATAAGCACTTATGCACGGAAAACTATGGCACTGGGAAGGCAAGGCAGCTTTTACTTTTTTTTAAAAGCCACTTGTAGAAGGTCACAAATTTAAAAGAGGCATGGAGCATCAGATGACACCACGCAAGAATGCTGGGGTTTAAAAATACAGTATCTTGCACTGCTGGCCTGACCGATTTGGTCATCTCCCCCTTTCAGCACAGACTGCTGCAGCAGTTACCCCTACAGTAAGGACATGACAGAGATGCTACGGAGAATGCCACTCACAGACCCTCCCAAACCCATCTGCAGTGACCATTAGCAGGGCTCCTATTTGTATTAGAAGAGACACTGTAATTTCTCCCCACCCTCCCCAAAGTAATTTTCAGCCAGGTTTTAAAGCAAGTTGGAGCACTGATAGGCAGCTCCACCCCGCTGCACAGACACACAGCCAGCAGGCTGTCCATCCATCCGTCTGTCCTGCGGGACTGTCCAGCCCAGCCAGCACTGGGCAGCAGCTTAGGGGAGCATTCCCTCCTCTCCCCACCCAAGATGTTCATTCATTACCAAGAACCAAGATCCCAAAACCCAACTGTCCTGCCTCAAGAACTCTCTGGGAAGAGAAAAGCCACAAGCATGGTCCCAGGAGGAGCAGGACTGCAGCTCTGATGGGGTGGGGGTGCCTGATGCCCAGGGACAGGGTCCCTTGCCTCTCCCCTGCCAGCTCACTTCTCATCAAGTGGTGGCACACACATTTTTCCACAAAGGGGGTGAAGTGAAGGGAGCAGTCCATCAGTTCAGTGTGCATTTGCTCTGTACTGGGAGTCAGGTTGTGCTTATCCCCTCAGCACCCTCACTAATCAGGGTTAATGCTTAATGAGCTTAATACACCAGGAGACACAAAGCAGCACAGCTAAAAGGAACCCAAGCCCACACACCCCTGGGGTCTCTGCTGATCGCCCACTCTCCTGCAGCCTCCACCAAGACCAGGCTCTGGCCAGGGCCCTGCTCCAGGAATTCAACCATCGCATCAGCAGAGTCCCCAGCACGGAGAATCCTCCATTTATCCACTATTATAGCACACAGACCACCAGCACCTGTCCTGCCAGCAAGGGAGACACCAACCAATTCCTTCTGCCACCAGGTCTTGCCTTGGCCCCAGCAGACCCTGCTGACACCAGCACAACCAGGGCTGCAGAGCTGCCAAACCAGCCACGTTCGCTTCCATGAGCCTCCACAGGCATGCGCGAAGACAGCGCTACCTCCTCCCCATCACCACAGGCCACTGCTCCCCAGCCAAACCCCTGCCACGCAGTGCTACCTCCTCCCCATCACCACAGGCCACTGCTCCCCAGCCAAACCCCTGCCACGCAGCACCCCTGTGGCACACAACAGCCAGCAGAGCAGGCAGCTATCGCAAGTGCCAGCATAACCCTAGCCCCATGGCAGGTTTTTACAACTGTGGAAAGCTCTCAGTGGAGAGGAGTCCAGCGTAACTTCAAAGCCCTGCTCAGATATGCCCTTTCTTCCTGTTTGCCTTCGTCCAGGGGACGCAGAAACAGCAGGTGAGCGAACCCGAGTCGGGGCATCAGTGGTGGCAAGGATGCCCCGTACCATGCTGACAGCAGACCCGCAGGACTCGCTGCATCACCCAGCAGCCTGTTTACTGTGCGGCTGAGCCCCCTCCTCACCTCAGCATCCTTTCATCCAGACAGCACCGTGCTGCCTCTGACCCCGGCGTGAGTCACGGCAGGCTCAGCAGGAGGAAGCGAGTCCCGGGCTGCAGCAGAGCGGGGATCCCGGGAGGAACCTGCAGCCTTCCTGTGCACACAGCAACAGCCATGGGGAACCGTGCTGCTGCTCCTCCTGCCCCTGGAGAAGACAGGGGAGCCCTGCTGACACCCTGCCACACAGCAGCTCATCCTCTCCAGAGGGTCACTGGGAAGAGGCTGAGCCCTGAACCATCCCGGCCACAGTGACAGAGGATTTCTAGACAGCAGACATTTCCATCAGACCCTGCCGCTGGGACAGGCCACTTGGACTTCCATGCTGACAGTGCCAGATCTCACACCTGAGAACAGAAGCCGAGACAGGACAGACTGGACACACGCCGCCTTGCAGAGTCCACCCAGGGCACAGCTGGTGCAGCAGAGCTGGTCTGCAACTCAGCACACCGCTGCTCGCGGGGCTCTGGTGATCTGAGGGCCACTTCGGTAAAATGCGGACCCACATGAGCCAAAAGCTCCCTGGACAGTGAGATGAGCTGCACTGAAGGCTGCTGCCATAAGAGGAGAGCAACAACCCTTTCTGCTGATGCAGGGAAGCAGCGTCCACTTCATCCTCCTGATCCAGAGAGCTGTGCCTGCAGCAGTTTCACCCAGGTGTGACAAATAAAGCCCCCCCAGCAGCACCAGCAGTCCCAGCACAAGGGATTGTCTACTGGACTTGGACCCTGAATGGGTTGTCAGTGCAGCTGTGCATGCACAGAGCTCGGGGCAGCCCTCACACCATCAGCCAGCAGATGAGACATGAGACTGATCTGCTAGCAGAGCCGGGGAAAGAAAAAGCAATGTATAGCACTTATTGCAGGCCCCATTCCTCCTTGCTGTGACAGTCTCGAAATAACGACTCCTTTACTCAGGGCTTGGGGAGCCCGTTACTGCCGACCACACACTGAAGCTTTCTGTCCAGGCCAGTTTTGGCTCTGCAGCCCCAAGCGTCTGTACTAAAGGCCTTGTGAAGAGCAAGAACTGTGCAGGACACCAAGACCAGGGATAACACGCAGAGGCAGGGAAGGGAGCACTGGTCTGAACTGGCTGCTGCAGCATCACTGTCACACAATACTGAGCAGCCTGTACTCCTCTCCCTGCTTAATGCCACACTTCCTGCAAGTTTTGCATAGGATTACAGCAGCACACACACAAATTTAGGACACAAACATGCACCAGAAACTAATTCGCCTGTGGCACTAGGTCGCAGGGTGCTTCCCCTCTCCCTTCCCTACCAGGGGACATTAACCTGCTGCAGCTCTGCAAAGTGACAAGCTGCACAGACCAGGGTTAGGCGTTCAGAGGAGACAGTAATAAGGAATGACTGAGAATCCTCCATTTATCCACTATTACAGCCACTTCTAAGTGCACTGAGGGTGTTAGCATTAAAGTGTTTACAGAAGCTAGTTTAATTAGGCAGGTCTTACTAGTTTTTCTCCAAGCTAGCCGTTTCTAGAATATCCTGCAGAAGTAAGTTCCACCAGCTCATTATGCACTGCACAGAACAGTCCTTTCCATTTGCCATCCCTTCACTTCATACAATGCCGCATCACTCAGAGGATGGCACAGGCAGATGCTTTTAACTTGCTTCTCTGCCACAGCAGAAGTCCAGGGAATCTTAATACACCTCCTCAAAGTCGCACCCAGTCAAAAAACATATGGCTAGAAACCATGCAGCACTGCTCGCTACACCAAGCCTCTTCTTATCTATCTCAAAGCTCAACAACTCAAAGTTACTATTTTAGGATATGCTGACCGCTAAAGCACAAAATCAAGCCATTCCCAAGGATTGGGTCACATGTCAAAGGAGACACATTGCAAGCTTTTGATGTACAGGCAATAAGCTGCATCTTGAGCACAAAATAAATGCAACAACCCAACTGCTCGCCCTCTCAGAAAGGGGAATTTCTCCATCTAGCACGGTACAAACGGCACAGTTATTCTGCAGCGCTGCCCCACACGCCTCCCTTTCAGCTCAGTCACCATCCTCCAAGCCCATCACTAACCCATCTCACTTTTTGTCCAGAACCTTTCTACAGCTGCAGGAACACTAAGAGCTGCAGTACAGCGGAGTCACTCCTAAAGCTTTTGGGCAACCAAGCCCACCAACACTAGTTTGGTCCATGCTGCTCAGGGAATGGGAAGGTTTTGCAAAAAACTGCCCAGCTGCTGAGGCAACATTGGCATGGTCCCACCGACAGCTGTGGAAGCAGTGTGGATGGGTTACCATCTAAACACTCTTCACAGAAGAGCTGGCCAAGAGGGTGCTGAAAACCCTGCTGGCAGCCAGCAACTTGTCAACACAGGGGGTGATAACAGGAACAGGGCTGCACCGGTGTCAGCAATAGCCGAGTTCCCCTTAGTATGAACGGGGCTCCTAGAGGATTGCTTCACCCCAAGAACACAAGCAGACAGCAATTCTCTTACCTACCCAGATGATCTAGAAATTGCCACCATTAATGCCGAAAAACCTCAAGGCAGGAGAAGAATTAATTTCTACATCACTTTATTCAGCATCAAGATTTTCACCACAGCTTTTGGTTACTGTATCCCAAATTTTACCCCATCCAGACAGGGAATTGCTTACATTTGCTATTCTCACTTGCTCACAGGATGAGATTCCAGCCATGACACCAGGAGCAGCATAAGTGGCTTTGCCAGAACATGATGAAAAACCCTCCCCACACCCAGATGACTAGAAATTCTTTGTAAGCTAAAAACAAACCACACCCTGTACCCACAGGGCCAGGGAAAGCACATGTGTCAGCAGAGGAGGAGACAACAATGCAACCCGGCCTCTGTGCAAGGGAGATGGGGAAGGCATCAGGCTGAACATACATCTGCCTGTGCTTACTCAGCCTAGGAAAAAGATCTAACCCTTAGTCGAGACTGCCTTTCCACTTGGACATTTGCTGTCAGGCAGCCAGCACCCAAGATTTACATCTTCAAAGCTACAATCATCAAGAGGTTTTAATAGTTAGATTCAGTTAAAGCTATTTCCTCTCTTAAATATGTACAAACAAAGATGTGGCAACATTATGCTAATAGTGAAAAATCAAAGTGAAAATTGCTGGGAAACTTCCACTCACTGGGGCACAGGACAAGCTTTGCATGTTACATACAGAAAGCTGGCCCATATTCTAATTCCCAATTTAACATGGCATTAGTTATAAGATTAAAAACCATCACATGAACAAACACAGAAAAGGCTGGAGCAGGTTGCTCCCTCTCTTCATTAGCATTAAATTGGACAGCGGTTAGCTCTTGCACCAACCAGAACAAGCAATGCTGCAAACCTCTCATCTGATCTGAGCAGACAAGGTAAGTCCTTAAGAGCCACAGCAGGCAATTAAGCAAATATTCCAACCTTCTAATCCTTTTGGGTAGGGTACTAGAAAGCTTTTGAAAGCACAGCTGTTTTCATTGCTTGCATTTCTGAGTGCTCCCATATGACCTAACCTATGCACACAGCAAAGCCAGCTGACTTTCTGCTCTCTCACCAGCTAGGCAGAGAGGTTCGTAGAGAAAGGGCAGCATGTGTTCTCAGCGATGCTGCTCACGCTGTTCTCCCAGAGGCCAAGAGTCCCCAACTTTGATTTCTTAAGAATTTCAAATATCACAAGCACTTCCAGAACAATGGTCCCTTCTCCCATCCTCCCAAGGGAGGGGGTATCCGCAGCTAACCCAGCACTTTCTGGAATAGTTCACTTCAGGAATCAAGCGGGCCGTTTGACAAAGGAGCCACTGTGCAGGCTCCAGCTCTGACATGAGAGTACAACAAATCCCAAGCGTGAACTGAGAGCCTGTGCAGGCTCCAGCTCTGACATGTACAACAAATCCCAAGCGTGAACTGAGAGTCTTCGAGCTCATCTGAGGCTCTAATATCTGTGACCTAAATAGCTTCGAGCCTCTAGCAAGTCTTCATCTTTATAGCTCAGGTTGCTGTTACTAGAGGCTCCAAAACACCAAGTTCCTGGCTCACAGTCCTGAAGAGTCCCTGTAATCTCTCAAGTTGCCAGCCCAGGCCACCACTTTTCAGCTCCAAATACAGGCAGCAGAAGGTCAGGATTCACATGTGCCATACCTGTTTGCCCACAGCCATGTTCATCTGCTCCTCCAGCTCGCAGAACCTGCCATAAAGGTACTCTGAAGATCTGAGACTATTAGCTAGAAAAGGGACACAAGGGAGAGGCAGGTGAGAGCCCTACCCCACCCATTTAACAGATTCAGTTTCTAGGCACCAAAACTAAAGGCACAGTCCTAGTTACGCTGTTCTCATGCCATTTTGTCTGCCATGCTGCACCCAGGACCTGCTCCCTTCTGGAATTTCTTGACCTACTCCTGCTGTCTGGAATTTGGTATGACACAGTGATTCCCTGGCCTTCCAAGGAGGGTTAACAATAAATCCCAGTCTCCAGCAGAAGTATTAAATGTCACTGGAGCATCCCCTGCTGCTTTCAGGAACCTGCTCAACTGCAGAACAGACTATATTTTCCTGCCTTGAAAGCTATGTGCTGGAAGACTTCTTGGCTTCATTTCCCACCTTGCTTATATTTATTCCTGTTTCCAAATAAGTGATCTCCTCTCCCTCCACTCCTTTCAACTTACAGCTACACAATAAACACCATCCAATTCAAACTCAGAAATCCTAGGGTTGTTCTGCAGGATATTCCAAAAAGCTTCCTCCCAGGACTCCACCTGTAAACACCAAATACAGCAGATGAAGCAGAGCTTCCAGCCCTGGCACTTTTGCTTTTCCTGATCTGTTGCTCTACACTAAATGAAGATGTTAGTCTGGCAGTACAAGGAGGAGGTAACAACCACTGATTTAGAGTAGCTTGAGGAAGGTAATGAGAATTATCTTGAGTCAGACTGTTTTGAAGTTATTCCAGCAAGAGACAGTTTACCAGAGGTGTTTTCAGAAGAAGCCACTCCTTGCTGAAGCACAGCTAGCTGACCTTCCTGAAAAATCGTGCTCACTTGATCTCCCAGAGCTGGATGAGCCTCTAGGAGAAACTGCTGAAAGACACTACCACAGCTATTCTTTACTCCAGAGAGTTGCAATCATGTGTCCTGAGCAGGCTCTCCATGGCGGCTTGGTTAGCAGCAGAGAATGGCCTCCAAAGCAGCCCATCCACAATGCTGTCTTCTGTTCTCCTCCAGCTCTCCCTCCTAGCACGTACAGCACTTTCACAGGGCTGTCTCGGGCAGCTGCACTCCTAGCAGGCAGCACAAATATCCTTGGGGATTTTTTGATTGCAAAGTCTCTGCTCCAAACAAGCACAGGAGCCTTTTGTCAATTATAGAGCAACCTAAACAGTAACTAAAGTGGTGCCATGGAAAAAATGCATCTGCTGGACTCATAGTTTGACAGAAAACATCAGTCAAGCACCACAGCTAATGTAACAGCTACAGTGGGAACAGCCCTGCTTCTCCTATCAGGAGCTTACCAGGTCTGAAGTTCTGGAAAGGAAATCATGGGGCTTTTTGCTAGAGGTCTTGAGTCACAATCCCACCAAACAGCCGTGCGACCAATCCTTTGGAGAACATTAGCAGAGGTTTCGGCAAGCAGGTGTTGGGACTGTGGCTAACCATGTCCCCACCCATCTCTTCCCTTTCCCCCCACCCCCTGCCCACAGCACGAGCACTCAGGCACCTGGTACAGCACAACTCTGAAGCGTACAGGCCATGTTCCTCCTGCAAGAGCAGGATGGAGCGAACAAGCTGAACTGCTTCCTCAAACCACCAAGGACAAAATGGGTTTGGAGAGAACCAGCTTGCACTTTCCTAATAGCTCCTGGGAGTAAGGAGTTAACCTTGCAGGGTTTGGAGGTGGCCTGACCTCGCTCCAATACACCAAGGCGTGTAGGCTTTCACCAGCTCTTAGTGAAAAACCCCACCTCTGCATTTCTCTGAAAATCCCCGCCAAACCAGAGACTTTGAAGATTCCCCAAGGCTGGAGTTATTTCTCTACTTGGTCATCTCCCCACATTTGGCCAGGGAACAATTTTGGGCTTGGAACGTATTACTGCATTCAAGCAGCCACTCCTTGTCATGCCAGTTGTCCAACACCAAGACTGTAGGATGCAATTCATAGTAACAGCAGCTTACCCTTCCCAACGAAATGCCGATCTTTCCATGCAGTGCTTTCCAGGGCAGCCACCAGCTCAGCCTTTGCCGTGTTTAGCTGAAAGGGATTCCCGAGAACATCGCTACCCAGGACAGCCTGACACCAGGTCAGCTGCTCAGGGCATAGTCCAGCAAGTGCTTTCACCTCAAGTGGCCCTGCACAACAAGAACCACCAGACAAAACCAAACTGTGATCGTGTAGATACAAACCTAGGGCAGCACTGAATTTGCAGGGAACAGTAAGTTTGGGGTCAAGGAGAGCTTATGGAGCAGCAAGTCTCCAGCTGTCTGCTCCAGGAGTTAATTTACCAGAAGGACCCTCCATCGGTTACAGGAAAAGGATGGCCAGATACGCCAGGAAACAGTGCCTGCAGGAGAGGGACGCGCCTGGGAGACTGACTGCTCTGCCCTTGTCACTTCAGTCTGAGCCACAGACCCTCGGCACATGTGCACTGCAGCGGTCCCAGCATCGCCTGCAAAGGGACCAGTGCGTGTGAGCACCTCAGGGTCACTCCTGATGGCTGGGATACCAGACTGGGAAACAAACCCATCCAACGCCTTATTCTAACATTTTCCTAGAAAGCACTTTTGAAAACCACTCGGGTTATATATGTACCAGAGTCAGAGGAAGAGACACCCGAGTCGAGTTTCTTGGATCTAGGCCATGCCAGAATAGTTAAAGAGACATACCAGATACTGACTGAAGATACCTTGTAGTCACAGTAAGCAACTAAACACCATAGAAGTCCATCCCTCAGGAGAAGAAAGCTGCTGTGAAATCTCAGCTGGGGTTTAGACGAAGGTCAGTGGAAAGGGATGACTCCACCAGTCTCCTCTGTGTGGCTTTTGGCAGCCAGGCAGGAGAAACCCTGTGAACTTGTGTCAACAAGAGACCGATACAGCAGGGAGAAGTGCTGTCAAGAAGCTGAAGAAAGGAGCTGCTGAAACTGCTCCCACTACAGCACAGGTTAATGGACACCTAGCACGCACGCTGCGGAAATTCATTTTCCTCCTCAATATACCTAAACAACTACGTTCTCAGCTCTGTCAGTAAATGACAGCAAGGGAAAAATCTCCTTTATCCCCTAACAGCCTTTCAAAGGCCAAAACCAACTAGAAGTGCTTTGCGAGATAAATTAATGGTCCTGTGACAAGTGAGGAGGTGGGACACCAAGTAAGTGCCTTTAATTTTCAAGTGTCTGGTTTCTATTGCTTCCAATCACACAAACCTGGTGAAGGGCTGGAAGCTCTCCTGTTTGCTCCAGGCAGAGGGGCTGGTACATTCCCAGAGACAAGCGGGGCCCAAAAGGCTGCTGACTTGCAGCAACCCCCCCACAGGGCTGCCTCAGGGCCCGCTCCCCACACGCTGCCTGGGGGGTTGCTGCTCTGCCTGCTCCCATGAGCATCTGAGCGCCTGGCTGGAGGCGGCTGGCTGCCCAAGGATCATCCTCCTGCAGAATTCCAGGGAGGCAAGCAAAGAGTGGCAAGCCAGCCCTTCCAACACAAGCACCCAGTCCCCACTTGCTAGGGCCAGCACCTCCAGCACGATCATCAGACCAAGAACGAATCCCATCTGCAGACAGGGGTGTAGAGCTGCTCTGTTTCTATTATGGTCCCCGATATCCAGAAGACATAGGATGCCTACAAGATGACAGCAGACAAGCTTCATACCAACAAGCCAAAGTCCTGACACAGTGAAAATAAGTCTGCCTTAAAGCAGTGAGAGGAAAAAAAGTCCAACCCCCTTTCAGCAACAGCTTCAGCTCTTCCATGTTTCCAGCTGTAACCAAGATGCAGAGCAGGGCTGAGGAAACAAAACAGTGACAAGTTATTGTGGATACTGTTTTGTAAACAGATGGGTGGCCAGTTACCCAACTGTGGGAACATGACTAGGAGTAGGCTCTGAGGGAGCAGCAGAGCACTTGCAGGGTTATTTAACTGCAAGCTTTGAGCAGCTTGCATCATCTCTATCAGTAAATTTCCATGAGTCTGCAATGTCAGCACTTCTGCTGCAAGACACCTGGAAGAACTTGTGAAGTGCCATCTCCCTTGGGTACCACCAGACTGTCCCCTCCTACTAACAGACACAACCAGGACAGCTAGAGGAGGTATTTCTCCAGCTAACTGTTATTTACAGTAATCGACAAGAGATCTGACTCAACTGCACCTGGGCCTCCTGCTCCAGGTAGAAGGGATGCCTTATCCTTGGGGAAAGGGTGTAACAGCAGAAGTGAGTCACCTTACACACAGCAGGCCACTGCTTTGACATAATTAATGCCAGGACAGCCTACCAATTTCAGTATGATCTCAGTACCCTGGCAGGCTTCATACCAGGCAGTCATCACTGAGTGCATTACAAAGCTGCACACAGCTCACTCTGGCATGAAAAAGCAAGACATGAAAACAAGGAGTTTGAGGTTAAAAGCAGGGTCTCTGTGCGAGTTAACATAGCAAGCATCACTGTGTGTGAGATCCATGAACAGAAGAACATGATTGACACCTGTGAGACCAAAGGAAACACTGAATATAGAAGCACCGTATTAGACAGGCAGCACCACAGAGCATTCAGACTGCACTGATGCTCCCGGCGACATCACGAGTGTTACAGCAAAAGCCGAGGCACAGCTGCAGGGCTCAGAGCTGGGGACAGAAAAAGTGGGGCTACAGAAGCAGGCCAGAGCACCAAAGCCCTCTCCCTCCCACCATCCCCTTCCAGTCCCTCCCTGATCCCCACCACTCGCTGCCGAACACCCTGCACCCCAGAGACTGCCCAGGACCCCCGCTGGTGGTCACAGCCACGCACCGCGAGAGGCTGGGAGCTGGTGTGCTGAGGGCTCCAGCTGCAGAGCTGAGGTTGCAGAGGACAGAAGATCCACATAATTTGTGGTTTCTTTAGGTCAGGAAGCCAAGCATGTGGCAATTTGTGTACAAATAGTAGTATTTCATTAAATTAAGTACCACCTTTCCTGAGAGCCAGGATCATCTCTAAGTGAAATGCAGCACGCCCTCCAAAACCGCTGTCCGACAGGACACATGTCTCTTGGACAGTACAGTCTTTCCCTCAGGGCCATTCAGTTTGAGTGACAGTTTCAGAGGTGCTCCCTGTTCAAAAATTAAGGGAGAGAGTTCACATGCTATAGTATGGCAGTGCAGCAAGAAATGCCTAGATACAACCATCTCAGGGGTGTTGAATGAGCTGGTAAATTTCTCACAAAAGCATCACTGCACCCAAGTTCTGCAGACACTTCGATGTGTATGCACACACACAATTTCAGGAAGCAGTCAAGAATGCATTGGGAAGCTGAGTACCACCACCCAAACTAGAAGAACCCTTCAATTTATTGCCTCCAGGACTCCAGCCTGATCTTTCTCTTTGCTTGCTTCTGCAGTGATCTTGAAGTATGAGCATGGTTCAAGGGAAATTACAGCACAGTATGAATTCACACTATCACTGGAAGCCTGGTGTTACCAGATTGCTACTTTTTTCATCAGGAAGTTACATTCTAGGATGTTCTGTCCTTCCCCTGTCCAGCCAGACTGCAGTAGTAGCCCTCCTCATTACTACAGGTAGCACTCTGGACACAGAAAAGTGCAACAGCATTTAAAGCTAGAGATGCGTTCCAGTAAGCAAATGATCTTGCAGTTCCCACGTCCAGGATGTCCAGAGAATGCTCTCAGGAATCTGACTACAGAGAGAACTGCTTCATGCTTTAATTCAGCAGTCCCTGCCAGAACAAACAAATTTGCCTTAGGCTTTGGTTCTTGCACAGTAGATGCAAGAAGCTTCAAAACATTACAGTTATTTGACACTTCCTTTAGATAGATTTCATATATACAATGTATATCCTCTGTGCATTAGTATCAGAAGAGTCATTAGTTTCTATTTATTAGGTATGTATGTGTGAGAGCAACAGAGCGTGAAGAGCAATGGCACGGAAAAGTAATTGCTTCTGAAGTTTTCAAGCTATCAGTCTGGCTGCGGTAGGTGGTAAACCAGCCTCCATCCTGCCATGCCCCGCTGCCAGTGTGCAACCCCCCAGCAGTGAGGGAGGTTGACCTGTTGGCTCTCTGAAGGTGCTAGGGAACAAGAGGACAAACTGAACCCAAGAGCAAAACAGAAGGCACAACCCAAAACTCTGGAGGGAGATTACACTTCAGAAAACCCAAACCCACAAACCTACATTCAGATGACCCAGCTGTCCCCTTCCCAGCCCTGTTCCCCTTACTGCGAGTGAGTGCTGCGGACGACTCTGTGCAGCCCAACAAAGTAACAAGCACTAGCTGCCTCAAGGCAAGAAATACAACCTCAACACACAAGCAGATAAACAACTGCACTCCAAGGAGCACGTGCAGAGCTGGAATCACAGCACTTGAACTTGGTAATTTCCAGTATCTTTGAGAACAGTGTCCCAGATTCTCATGTAGTGGTCCCTAACAGGCTACCAAGTACCAGCTGAGATGTGTTCAGCATCCTGCTCTCTGGAAGTATTTATCAATACTAGAAAAATTAGATCTCCTAATCAGACACTCCTTACTAAGGAAATTCACTCACTTGTTTTATCAATGAGACTTCACCATAAAGCCAGCTAAGAAATTTATTCATAAAGCTCACCCATAAGAGGAAAAAGGAACCCTTTCATCTTTAATTTTAGACACTGGAACATGCAGAAACTGTGCAGAGAGACCAGAGTTCCCATATGCACAAGTTCCACTGCAGAACGTGCAGAGTTCCCCCTTCAGCAGATACCGCTGGACTATTTCCTTCCTACATTCACAACTGTAGCTATGTGAAAACCCTTCCTCTGATCTTCACCACCTAGAGATGCAGGAAAACAGCAACCAAAGGGTCAGCCCACAGAGCTGAGAACTGCAGTCAGTGCTTCCCAGCAAGAGTCTGCTGGCAGCCTGCCAACCCTGTTCACTGGAGCTTGCTGTGTTACACAAGACAAACTCCAAGTCAATGCAGCCGTAAGCAGCCACGCTCAATCAAGAGCGGTGCCGAGTTTGTCAGGAATCAGCTGTGGTACGGATGAGCAGGCTCGGAGAACCTCGGTACGAGAGGCCAACTGAATAGCATCCACTGCCCTTTCAAATAAGAAAGGCTGTTAGGAACTTGAAGCCAACTGCATGGAGAGAGCAGACAGAATATATGGCCATAGGTCTCCCCACATCACAGCACAGTGTGCACAGGTATTTCCTAAACCAGCACAGACCAGCTTCCTCCTGTGCACATTCACTCTCCATGAGAACCTCAAAGGGTTTTGGAAACCTGGGCAAGGGCTCAAGCAGGAGCTGTAGCTCCTGGGGACACTGGCTGCAGGAGGTTCCCCCGCCTCTGCGGCCAGGCATGCAGGTTTTCAAACTTACTATTTGCAAGCTTCCTGCAAACAGTAAGCACCAGCCAGTCTTAACACTGCTGAATTTACACTGACATCTACACATTTACACATCTTCCAGCACGAGGAGTTCAGATCAACAAATGCATCTCACAGCATTATCCAGTTATGCTTCCCTCCTATCCTTGAAGTTGCTCAGTGTTGCACAAACCACAAAAGTTTGCCTAAAATATGCAAATACCACTGACACAGAAGTGATTCACATCCTTGAAGTGTGTCACTACAGGCTAGACAAGGAGATCTGTAAGACTGAAAGCAGCCAAGCGCCGTCCTTGTCCGCTCTGTGCTTGCCCTGCATGTGACACCATGTCAGTGAGCAGTGCTCAAGGTGAGTGCGAAGAGCCCAGCCAAGCACAGACCTTGGTTCACTGAGGTACTTTCCTTCTGCTGAGGGGTTAGAAAAAAAAAATGACAATATTTAAAGAGCAAACGTGTTTTTCTTTAAAGCAAAGGGAAGGACTCAGTTATCTTTTGCCGCTCGCTGACCAACAGTCACCAGAGGTGAAGACACACCAAGAAAAAAGTCCCACCCTATCATTCTGAAGCACGGCAGCTTAGCTAGATGGGAACCTGAGGCTTCCAGACATTCTTAAATAACTTCACTTTTAGTCATCTACTTAAGAGCACCTGACAGCTCTGCATCATCTACTTTTCTCTGTAACAGTTTGCTCTGAGCACAAATCCATATCTTGTTGACCTCCATCTCTGGGTGCTGTTCACAGGAGCTCTGTTTACCTTTGAACAAGTAGATGTGGCCATTGCTACCACAGGATCAGGCAGCTCCAGTTTCAAAGTCTGTATCAGAGATCACACAAGACGACTTGATTTTCATCTCCAGGTCCTGGCTTGCAGCATGCAATCTGTTGACTTACAATCTGAATGAGCACTTGGTGTCACAACTCTTAACCAACTGCTGCTGAAAGAACGCCCAAAACTTCAATGTTGGAAAGATGCCCAGACAAACTTGTAGCAATTTTCACTACCTTATCTTTCAGGCCGGAATGCCATTTCCCTTAATATCTCAGCTATAGTTTGCAGAGTTATTCTGCAAGAATTGTCAGTCCCCACTCACTTTTAACTTTGGATACTGCTTACCATCCTGTAGGTGACCATCTTCTATAAAGATATCTTTAAAAACTTCTTTGACTGACAGGTATGTGCCCTTATGTCTCCATTTCTGAGAACTCAGTAGAACACCACATTAATTTGCAGGATGTTGGGTTTCACATTTCCATTCCCACACTCAAGTGGTCAGCCTGCCTTGGCTAGCACCTCAGTTTTTCCTTCTGCAAGCGCATCAATTGTTACAGATGCTAGCCAAGCCAGTCTGAGGGATAAAAGAAACCCGCAGCTACTGAGGACAGGGGTTTGGCCCGGGCTATCTCACAATGCCACCGCAAGGTTAAAGCATCTGCACTGAACTCCAAGGTGGTTAATGCAGCCCTGCCAGTGGAAGCAGGTAAGAGGCTGCAGAGCAGGAGAAAGGGAACCTGGTGCACTGGCATTGGCAGAGCTGCGACAGAGGAGGGGGTCTCTGCCTCCCCTGCTGACCTCTTGCTCCCCAAAGCAGCACAACATGGACCTGGTTTTCCTTTGGGTTTGTAACAGCACCCATGGAAGAACCCAGCAGAAAGCAGGCAATGCCCAGAGATTTTTCACTCACCAAAGCTGCTCCTGTTCTGCCCATTCCAGAGCTGGATGACCGCACTCCTCACCAGCAAGAGTTACCCACTACAAGCAACAGGGAAAGGAGAAGAGCTTCCAGGCTGCCCCATTAATTCAGTCAGGTTCTTCATATTTTTGAAAGACAGGGTACAAAAGCAGCCTACACAGCATCTTCTAACAAACTCACGCTATACAACAGACTATTCAAAACCTAGTGTTGTGGTTTAACCCAGACAGCAACATGGCCCCACACAGCCGCTCGCTCACTCCTCCCCAGGGGGATGTCAGAGAGAATCAGAAGGGTAAAGGTGAGAAAAGTCATGGGCTGAGATGAAGACAGTTTAATAAGTAAAGCACGCAAGCAAAGCAAAACAAGGAATTAATTCACTGCTTCCCATTGCAGGCAGGTGTTCAGCCATCCCCAGGACAGCCGGGCTCCATCACACATAGCGGTGACTTGGGAAGGCAAATGCCATCACTCCGAACATCCCCCCATCTTCCCCCAGGTTTATATGCCGAGCATGATGCCATACGGTGTGGGATCTCCCTTTGGTCAGGGGGGGGTCAGTTGTCCCGGCTGTGTCCCCTCCCAGCTCCTTGTGCCCCCCCAGCCTGCTCGCTGGTGGGGTGAGGAGCAGCAAAGGCCTCAATGCTGTGTGAGCACGGCTCAGCAGTAACTGAAACATCCCCGTGTTATCAGCACTGTTTTCAGCACAAATCCAAACCACAACCCCAGAGGAGCTGCTGTGAAAAGAATTAACTCTGTCCCAGCCAAACTCAGCACACCTAGCAGGGGAGATTACACAGTGGTCAGATTATCTGATTACTCAGCATTCCAATCTGCCAAAAATCATCACTGGCATAAGAACAGAGCAATGGAGAATATCAGATCAGACTCATCCCCAGAATTATCACCAGTTCACCCCCTAGGGCACAAACAAGTTTGGAGGATTAAGGAACTCCACGCAGAGTGCTGTTCTGAAAGGATAAGCCATTTGACAGCAACTTGCTCACACAGTAAAGGAATTTGTTGGGGTTAACTGTGTCTAGACAAGCCATAAGGACAGAGCACTAGTCTCCTTCTAGGAAGCAATCTATTCATAGCCTTTAATGGAAGTCTCCAAATACTTTGGAATCAGCTGGTTTTGCTGTATTAAGGGAAACTTCATCTTACCCTTCCCATAGATGAGGTAGTTTTCTACGCACTGAAAATTGAAAGCATGCTAAAGATATAGCTAAACTTAAAAAAAACGCAGAATTTTTAGATGAGCTTTTAACTCTTTTCCTGAATGACACCAGCCTGCATGTTTAGGACTGGAGTCCTAAACAATTTCAATCTTAGACCGTTATGCATTAATTTTCTCCTCCCTAGTAACTATAGTGCCCAAAGTCTTAGAGTCACATAGCCCTGGTGTGGGTTGCTCCACAGTCCTTAGAGCAGCCAGGACAGATGTGACCAATGTCAGGAGAGAACTAAAACATTTCCTACCCTCTACAGTTTTTAACCAATGTTGGTTAAAAAGCAGGTTTCAGCATCTTCGGCCAGACAGCTAGATATTTTAAGATCAATCGTGCTATAAATTAACATGATTCAAATGTAACTGGCCTTCCAGTCACATTTTCCTCCTGAACAGGACACTTATCAAGGGTTCCAAGGGAACAAACAAGGTGAAAAACAGTTTTCATGCTATGAGCTGCTCTAGTCTTTCATCTTAAAAACCCAGCAATTCAGAAATAAATTAGAGAAAGAAGAGGAGTCTGCCAGCAGAACTGCTGGAAAACAGTTTTGATCCTTTCAGGAAAACAGCCAGAAATTTCTCTCACACTGAAGAAGTCAATTTGTTTCAGCTTCCATATTACATGAAATTTTATCCCTTTTGTTTAAATACAAGGCTGCTTAAAACAAGCAAAGCATAAACGAGAAGATGCACAATATTCTGCTCGCCAAGCAAGCACCAGCCCTGACAGATGACAGCCCTGAGCAGCCCAAGCCAAACTGTGCAGGTGCAGGGCACAAGGGTCCCTGCTGAGCAGCACAGGCCAGCACCCGGCACATGAGAGCACCCCAATCTCACCCCAGAGCTCCAGGTACACCCCATGCACAGGGAAAATCTGCATGTCCCCTCCCTAATATCAGACTAACACAAACAGAAAAGTTACAGATACCATGTATTCAATGATAGCTATGACAAAGCTCCTTTATCAAAAATTACAAATAATTGGAAAGCATTAGCTACCTGTTTGCCAGCTCCGGCACTGGAGACCATCCTGTCTCCCATTAATCAGGAGGAGATGAGTTAATATTTGAGCAGGCTGCTCCAGCTGAAGACACAGCATCAAGTACCCTGTGCCATGCTGTCACAACCAGACCCCTTGCAAGAAAACGGATAAAGCTGAGGACAAATGCAAGGAAGAGGTCATATGGAGCAGAACACATCCTCACACACAGTCTTTGTGGTGACGAGTCATGGCATCTCCAGAAGGAAGAAGTTCCCAGCATTTTGGCAAAGAGCAGAGGTAAGCCATGAAAGAAGCCCAGTTCTCTGCCATGTTACCATCTCCACTGAGCTCACGTGTGAGGGCACACAAGTCAAAACCTGTTGGCTTTCATGATCTCATCGTGTAGCTCTCAGCAGCCCAGCTACCCCATTATGTTTTCAAGTATTCCCGCAGTGGAAACGGCTGTCTCCAAAAGTACTGGAAAGGCAAGAGACCCCAAAAAGTTCCTCAAATCGCCACCCAGGTGATAGCGTTTCTGAATGATGCCAGAGCTAGCTAGGTAAGCTCAGTGTACCTGCCACCCAGCCACGAGCAGCACCAAGCCCATCGCGCTGTCACCGGAACACAGCCGAGCAGGTACTTGGGTTTTTAGCGTCACAAATATTTGTTAACAGGGCTCGAGTGAAGCAGCACAGTGATAGCTGGAGATTTTGGGCTTCCTGCCATTTATTTAAAGTGAGCTCAACAACAGATACAGCAATGAAGACAGTTTTGAGAAAGTTGTTAAATTACCCCTCTTCTGCCATCACTACTGAAGCAAGAGCCTTAAAATTGCAGCTGTAATTCAGGCTCATTTAAAAGCTCTGCATCTTCCCTGTAACCTATTGAGCTGTTCTTTCTCCCCCCAGCTATTGATTACTGGGGTGGATGGGGTGAGGGGGAATATTAACAACTGCCTCCCAGCCACTTTTCAGTGATGCCACAGCTTGTGACAACACGACTGTCTCCATGGTGACACAGCAACACAACTGAACCCAAACAGGAGGAGGCCAATTAGAACAATAAAGCTTTTTTGTGGTTGGAACCATAGTAATTGACAGAAATAAGAGAAGCTGTTATAGGAAGTACATCCAACAATGAAAACCTTGCTTTTAGTTTGCCAGGTGAACCTCAAACCCCCAAACCATGACTAAGTACAGAAAAGCCCTTCTCGACTAGAAAACCCACGATATCATTAGCTTCCTTCCCCACTCTGAAGAACACTGAGCACAGCCTGGATCAGAGACATCATTTTTCCTCTCCCCTCACATAAGTTCTCCTTTCCATTACAGCCTGCCCACATGCTTAGCAGGCTTCTCAGCCCATCATGCTCAAGCAAAGCCTCCCAAGTGCCTTTCAACCTGCTACAATTAGCATGTGTGTGTATGGAGGGAACACAGAAGAGAAACCAACCCAGGGCCACCAGTCCATAGTGACTCAGGCTGGCTAAGACTCCCCCATCAAGGATGAAGCACACTCAGGATCTAAAATGATACAAACAAGATCTGGACCCTCTGGGCATCTACTTCATGTTGTTTTCAACCTCCAAATCAGTACAGGAGCAATCTCTGCTAGCGTTAAATTGTTACGGTGCTGCTGGGGGCACGTTAAGCCAAACCAGACCCCCGACTGATCTCCACTCTCCACCCTACAGTGCACGTTGATCAGGAAGCACTCGCTGCAGTCCCAGAAATAAGGCAACTGCTGTACTGCTCAAGTGGCCAGGTGCAATGCAAAGGTCGTAGGAAGTCCCCAGCACAGAACAGCAGGTTAAGAGTGTGCCACAATCAAGATTTAAGCCTTAGGCACCTCTACTTTGTCTATAGATTCAGCCCATTAAATACTCACTACATTCAGGAGTACATTTACAGCCTTCTTCTCTGCTGAAGCAAGCCTAAACGCTGCAGCAGTCCATGAATAAGCTTTGAGCATACTCTCTGAGAAAGCAAGCTTGAAGGTGTAAGCCTCAGTATGAAGTCAGGCCACCTGGAGAGCAGAGAGCTGCGCCCAACACCGCAGCTTGAGCACAGTGATACTGCACACACTTGTGACTGGTGGGTAGACCCTCAAGGGTGACGCTGCTCCCCAGAGCTGCAGCAAGCAGACCTCCTCCATTCCTCCCCTGCCATTCGATGGGAAAGAGAGGCACGGCACTCCTGGCAGGGAAAACAGAGCACGTGGGTCCCCTGTACTTGCAACCTCATGGCATGGGGAGGCTGGGCAGCCATCAGGTTAGCAGCTGTGTTGTGATAAGGGCACAGCTGGCTAATATGAGCTGAGCCAGCTTAAAAAAAAAGTAGTGCTGAAGAGCATCGCATAAGAATTAGCATAAAATAGATTTAACAAGTATCCTCAACAACAGCTGCAGCAGAAGCAGTTCTCAGCCATAATCCATCCAAGTGAGAGTCTTTGTACACCATTTTTACTAGCTTCTACCTCAGTCTGGTAAAGCTATTTCATATGCAATGGCAGAACTTCAATGAAGGCATTAACAGAGACTAGAGTTCCTGCTAGGATTCACCCAGCCATTAAAAACAAGCCATCCTCTGGCACACTTCTGAGAAACGCAACAATGGGACTTCCTCAAGCCACTGTCACCTGTGAACACAGTTGGTCCAGACAGCAGATGCACACATTCCTGCAGGCTTCCTCCTGCAGGACAGCACCTGAGCAGCTCTGGTTTTCACAAGCTTGGTTCTACCTTTCAAAAAGGTTGTTCTTTAGTTCCTTCTGGACTCTGTTCCTGGTATGTGAACTCATTCACCCAGAACTGCAGCCACATCCACCTGCTGTCTGAACACATACCATCACCCATCCCCAAAGCATGTCTGCTAAAAGAGCAAGAACTAGAAGAGAGTAGGAAACCTGATAAAGTGTGAACCTGGCCTTGCAGCGCTGGGAAAAGGCTTTAGCTACAGAAGGGAAAGAAACCTGAGAGAAGTAGAAGTAACAACTTTGGAATTAACCAGCCTTTAAAGTTATTTTTAGAGCTGCCTCCCTCAGCAAGTAAGATATTCAGAGCACTTGAAAAAAAAAATAATTCAAAGGTAAGCGCACAAATAGCAGTGCCAGAAGAAAGCAGACAGCGCTTCAAAGTTTACTGCTGTCACAACACCAGCAGCCTGAACGGCTGGCCCAGTTCTGTCCTTTGATTCCAAGAGGCCTCATTAGTCTGAGCGGTGCTTTGCTGGGCCACTGCGAGCTCCCGGGAACTCCACCAACTCCACTGGAGCCGTGCCACTCGTGTGCTGCAGGAAACAGCCAGCGATGCACCCACGGTGTCTGCCTCCGGTGTGGGACCGAGCACGGCCCTCTGAGGAGGGGAGAGAGCCAGACAGGCACCTTCAGCCCTGCCTTCCACGCTCCCTGATGTCCAAGACCCGAGAAGCCAGGCTGGG
>NW_010098067.1:0-29955 GCF_000699245.1 Pterocles gutturalis
GCTGGAGCCAGGAAAGACTGTGAGGAGCCCTCCCCTGAGGAGGAAGGAGCGGCGGACTGACTGCACCCCCCATTCCCTGCCCCCCTGCGCCGCTCGGGGGGAGAAGGTACAGAACAAAGCTTTTGGCTTTGGGAAGAAGGGAGGGGTGGGGGAGAAGTGCCCTTCTAAGATGTAGTTTCTCTCTATCTAGCTTCTTGTTGTAAATAGTTAACAGATTAAATCGGGTTTTTTTTTTGCGTTCCCTAAGTCGTGTTGGTTTCTTGCCCGTGACCCTAAGTGGTGAGTGAAACTCTCCCTGTCCCTGCCTCAGCCCACCAGGTGTTTAACAAAAGACTGTCCAGTGGCATTTCTAGACTATGACAGCAGTAGTGAGGGCAACTCATGATAAGCAGGCTTTTGACAAGAAATAAATCCGTTGGTGGCATCCACAAAATATAGCCTGGTCAAGCACTAGAAGGACACAGCAATAAGCAAGTCTTAACTCCTTGGCCCAGTCAAGCAGGTGTTTTTGGTTCTTGTTTTACATGGCTTTTTTTTTCTTTTTGGATGTCATTGCTAATTCATTAAATATACTTGGTAAAGTAGAAGGGCAGCACAGGGAGAGGGCACAGGTCAAAAATGGTACCAGTAGCAATTTCTGGAGACTTTTTGCATGCTGAGCATAAACTGTAACCAGATAATTGATGTACTTGCTGTGCAGCTGTCACTGTCTAGGAATATATGTGGGAACACATCAGTAAATGCCCTGACACCTCTTAAAAGGCATATTTTGTGTAGATGGATACTAGCAATTCAAAAGCTAAACTGGAATCTAATCAAGGTCATTGGCTGGTCAGCCAGTTTATTTTTGACCTAAGCAGTGTTTAATTTAAGAAGCAGACAGACTGGGATAAGCAAGTACAAACCTAAATGGGCAGCTGACTGCTGAATGATGTCGAAGCTGAGTCATCCTAAAGGGCAGCCCATTTGTACTCTCAATCAAAGGAAGACAAAGTTGAAGACCAGAATGAGAGAAAGGAGGAACACCTGCCCCCTCCCCCCTCCCCATGATGCTTTAGTAGTGATGAGCTCAAGACATTTCTGTTACACTATCATGGAAAGAAAAAAAGAAAGGCAAATACAAAAAATATGTAAATTTTAAATAAAATATGCCTATATATGCATGCAAATTAGGTGAGACCCTTGGTGTGTCCAAGTTAAAGTAATGTTTTAAAAAATGTAATCTGTTTTGTTGTAGAATTTCTTAATTCCAGTGTGTATTACAAATATATGCAGTGTGAATAAAAACCTGAGCTTTCTCATAACAGCTCAGGAGTGAAAGTAATAAATAAACTTAGTATGGCTTTCTTATAAATAAAACATGCTACTCTGTTTTGCTTAGGGTCTTTATGTCCTCAATTCTATGCTGGTGGCTGGAATAATTAGGTTCTATTTTGAAGGTAGGGATTTTTTTCAGTGTAAATATGGATTTGTCATTTTGAAAAAGGTACTTTCTTCTATTTCAGAGATTTTTTTGTCATTTGAGTCTCTTGCATCACCCAGCTCTGCTTCTTGCCAAGTCTAGTTTCCTCATCCTACACTACCATCAAAAATGTGCTTTTGGGAAGGGGCTTTTGGCTGCCTCAGAAGAGTTGCTGTCTTTTGTACTTCAGCTCTCCCTTTTCTACCTTGGGCATGGAGGTGCCGTTGCAATACTTAAAAGCAGTATCAAATGGATCAGGTATGACAGAACTCCCCTAACTCTCTGTAAAAAGCTTTTTACCCAATTCCCTCCTGAAATACCACTGTAGTGGCATTTGACAGATTTGTGTAGTTATAAAAGCTCTCAACTGCTATTATTACACAGGTCTCTGGAAATATATTGATAGGCTTAAGTCTCTGTATTTTTTATTCCACTCACTAAACGCAGCCTCAGTCTATATCTCTAACTACCTTTCCCTTCTTGGACAGATTAATCTTGTTAGTTTGACTCTAAAAAAAAAACAAACAAAAAGGCAACTGTTATTGCCTTGGAATCAACATGAGCTGGGGAGGAAGGGTGGAAGGAATAATATACTTCTGGTGCTCCAGTGTATGAATCATAAAAGCTGAAGTGGGGTACCTGCTTACTTCATCACTCATTTTTGAAAATGGGGAGTCATCTGACTATGAACTGAAGCAGGCAGTTAATCTCCTCTATAAAGGGAGCTATAGGTTTGATTTCTGATAGTATTTTATGCAACTTTCTTTCTCTTTCTCATTCCATTGGCCTTTCTTTTTGCTATAGCATTTAATTTACAAGCAGTTAGACATAAATGAATCACTTGTTTCCAGTTGGTGAGCCCGGGTCTTTGGGACTGCTGTGAAGCCCATGTTCACATGCAGTGTGTGAGAACCATCCTCTGGTGACTTCTCCACAGCTCTGAACTGTGTCTCACAGACCTGGGCTGAGGACATGTTGTGATATCAGGGACAGTGACGTGGAGTGGAGGAGAACAAGGTGCTGCTCATCTTTTTAGGCCACCAATACCAATGGGTACAGTGCTATGGCTCATTTGCTTGTTGGTTATGGGATTTAGAAAACTAGGGATAGCTGCTGACTTACATGGATCACCTCAAAGGCAATTTGGCCATGGCATTAAGCAAAAGTCCCTGCTTCTAAAGGTGTGCTTAGGCCTGTAGCTAACCTGGTCAGATATGAGAGGCAGCAACTGAGGATGTTTTAAGAGAAGAGGGACTGGATCAGGGAAATTAAGTACCAGTCCTGCAGTCACAAGGAGCAAGGGTGGCAATGCCACAGGAAACAGTCACAACAGGGTGTACTGTCCTTAACTTTCCCTGTCTGTCTTCCCCCCATTATGTCACTCTGCTATTGTGTACTTTTTGTGCTGAACACAAACTGTACAGGATTGACTGCATCACGACATCCAGATAACTGGGCATTTAGTCAAGTCCATTCACCAGGGACCCGGATGGCACTTTCAGAAGCTCTCAGTAAGCTTCAGACCTAGAGTAAGAACACAAGTTACACCTGTTTGTGCCATACACTTCTATTAATTCTTCCTGTACTGTATCCTTCACGTATTTAATCAAAACAAAATTGTCTCTCCGTTCTTCTGAGATAAATTCTGTAGGGCACAATGACAGGATGAGAAATATTTTCTGGAGTTTTGCTCACCTCTGTATTTTTTGACAGTACAGCCATTATACACAACAGCTTTAGCCAGTTCCATGTTCTCCTTTCACACATTGTGGCTTTTCTCCGTCATCTCTTTAAAAAAATACTGCAGTCTTTGCCCAAGTTGTTATTTTTCATCAACACAGGACAATGTAATGTGACTACACTAATTGCACCTTTAGACAGTGATTTGTGGCTTCAGCATGCAGTTTATTTAAAGTTTGCTCATTTACCATTCCTGCAGTATACTGCAATGTGGACAGGTTTTCTGTGCTCCCTCTTCTCTTGTTCATGGGGCTCTAATTTCCCATGTATTCAGCACAAGCAGGGCAACATATTCCTTTTGTAAATGTTTCTGGTGTGAGGTGGCTTGCATGTTTATGCTTGGATCAGTTGACTCCTGTGGAGATACTGGCTGGCCATAGCAGTGGCCAAGGGATGGTTAGGGAAGAGTACAAGGACAGAGTAGGTCTATAGGGACAAGTTTCCCAGACCATTCTCCTAGAATCTTGTGACTTGTGGCTCAGGTTGCTCTTGACCAGAGACAGCATGTTTGCATTCAGTGGCCTTTGAGGCAGCTTTCTTTCAAAAATTTGTCCAATTGCATTTGAAGTCCTGCCCAGCTTCAATATCCAAGACAGTCTGAGGGAGTATCCCATCTTAACTCCTTGCACAAATACCTCCTCTAGTTTTTTTGTCTACCTGCTGCCTGTTTCATCTGAGGTCCCACAGTTCTTGCAGTTCTTCCCCATGACTCTCATTATTCATTATTTTCCCCCCTCACTTCCCTCCACAGCCCTTGACTTTGTTTGTGGTAAAAGAAATGTGGGAGTCACTGCGTGTTCCCCATATGATGGAAGCAGTGGTTACCAACTGGCATGAGGTGGGCTATAAAATTCACTAGTGCACAGTGCAGAGAACTTTGATACTTGATCTGGAACAGGAAGGAGAGGAAAGATAATTTGGGACTTTTTCACAATTAGCCATACTCACCCTATAAATCATACATTCCTGATAGAAACATGCCAAGAAAAAAGACCGTTCTTATGTCAATTCTGTGCTGCAATAATCTCTGTAGCATCCTGAAGGTCAGATGTTTGTGTATGCCTCTGTTACTGTCTGAAGCAATTCTGGGAGCTGAAACTGGATGACACAGATTTGGCATTCAGAAACAGGGGTTGGAGAAAAGCTCAGTTAGTTCAGGGTTGATGCTACCAAAAGTAACCAACCTTTCAATGAGATTTCTATTATAAATGCTGGATCTGTTGAACCAAAGTGCTGGCAAAGATACCATGATGGGAAAATCCACAATATACGGAAATGCAAACCATGACAACAGTTGCCAGAATGCTATAAGCTTATTTTTACATACTTATGGCACTTTGAATTTGTTTCCCTTTGTTATATATAGAAAATAAAAAATCTTGAGAAGTAAAACTTTATGTTTAACTTAAAAAATTATTTAAGAATCTCATGGAAATAGATGTGGGTATGCAAACACTGCTTTCTTTTTCCTTTTTCTTTTGTTATTTTTTTTTAGGGAATCTTATATGTGACAAAAGATGTTTAAAGAAATTTTGGAAAAAAACACCCAACATAACAACCAAAAGAGGTCTTTCTCTTACTGGTTCAAAATGTGCTTCTTGTTTTTGGTTACTCTATGTGTATTTATTTGGATTCTGCTTTCTTTTATTCAGATTTTATATACCCATATACTTCTGTGGGAGTGTTGCTCAGAGCTTGGAGAAAGGAATGACAAGTCATCTTACCTGGTTTCCTATGGCCTTGAAATTCAATTTATTTTTCAAACCTAAGTGATAATGAGTAGGTTTATAAATCCTTGGAGTTAGAATCTGTAGAATTTAAGCCCTAAAATTAAATATACAAAGCATCTACATAATTTAAGGACTCCATTATTATTTGCTTTGATATAGACATGCCTATTAAGCACTCCTTGAAATTGTATTTTGAATGCTTCCGTAAAGTTTTTTTGGAACTTAAATGCATCTGTATTCAAAAACCTTACCTGGTCTATCAGTGTTTTTCATAGTAGGAGATTGGAATATATTCAGCTTCAGGAAAAATTATTTAGTTAAAGTGTCGTTCCATGACACTGGAGTTCTTTTAGGGAGCATATTTTACAAATAGATGCTAAAGTCTCTTTTGCTACAGATGTATTTTGGGTTTTTTTGGCAGGTGGGAATGGCTTTCATTTTGAAAAATATTTGAGGACAGCTGTTCCTGTTGAATAGGTGAGATGTCAAAAAGCCATTGATAGGTTAACAAAACTCATTTCTGCAGAGTGCTCTAGTAACCACACATCTCCATTTCCATTTACACACTAGACACTTAAAGCATGTCTCCAAATTATAGGTAGGCAGGAGTTTGCAACTTACCTAGTAGAGTTTAATGATGAAGAGGCTTCCTGTGCATTCAAGGTTTTTCAGAGGACTTAGCAGAAATTAGGTAATCAATCTCACTGCAACCCTTACATCAGGTAGGTAGTTAATTGGAAAGAGACAGCCCTGATGCTTTTGTGGCCACTGGAAGAAAGCCCTTTGTTAGGGCAGCGTAACATCACCCAGGCCTGGGTCCAGGTAGCTACCTGCTCCAGTTACCTTCCTGTCCACGTGTCCTTCTTGATCCAGATAAAATTTGCTTCCTTGATGTACATTGTTCAAATGTAAACTCTGCAAACTAGTCAAATGTGTTGCTCTGGCACAGGATAACTGGCTGTATTTTTTTTTAAGCTGGCTGTAAATACTGTCTGTATATTTTTTAAGGGGGTAACTTCATTCTGGAACATGTTTAGCTTGTAGGTGACAAACGGTCTGTGAAACCCTCAGAGGCAACTCATTATAAACGAGGCCAGGCAGCAGAAGTCCCCATTGTTACTCATTGTGGTGAGCCAATATAGTTGGAACTACATAAAGTGAAAGAGAGACAGGATTCGTCAAAGTAATACCCAAAAAAGTAATAAAAATAAAACACTTTCCATCATTTCTTTCCAACACCTTGAGAATACACTGTCGCACTCTCCTTTGTTCTTTCTACATATGCTATGTTTTATTTCTTAATGATTTCTTGCTTCATTTTTCATCTGTGCCTAAAGAATGTGTCAACATTTTGTAAGAGCTGATTTGCCAATTTAATTTTTGTCAGTTTTTGTTTGGTCACTTCCAAAGACACACAAGACAGACTGCAACAGTTTGGAGCATTGTAGTGTACCAGACCTCATTACTTCAAGAAAATAAGAATATAGACAAATTTTAAATCTGAGTATGTAGGTTAACCATCATTTTGAATTAACTCCCTGTGATGGGTTTGCCCTTGGCTGGGGGCCAAACCACACAACCCACTCACCCAGTCCCCCCAACCCCCTCCCACTCAAGGATTGGGGAGAGAATTAAAGGGGTAAAGGGAAAAAAAAGGACTCATGGGTTGAGATAAGGACAATTTAATAACTAAACTACAATAATTTTGCAAATAATACTATATACAAATATACAAATGAGTGGTACACAGTGATACTGCCCCCCCCCCCCACTACCCCAGACTAGGCTCAGCCTGTTGCTGGCTAACAATCCCAGAATTACACTCACGATTCCCCCAGACGGGGGGTCCGAGTGTCCCAGACTGAGAGCTGACTGGGGTGGGGGGGGGAAAAGCCTTGGGATAGCGATCACCTGGAGCAAGATGACCTGGAGCAAAAGAGATCCGGAACGAAAAAGGGCCGATCTTCCGGAGGGTCCTCACCTATATACTGGGCATGACGTGTATGTTATGGAACAGATTATTGGCCACTTTGTGTCTCAATCCTGAACCTAAGATCAAATCCTGGGCTAGTAACAGGGGCTGTGCTCCCTCCCAGCTTCTCCTGTTTGCAGACAGCCAGAGAAGCTGAAAGACCTTGGCAGCCACGTAAACATCACTTTTTATCAGCTTCCTTCTGAGCACAAATCCAAAACACAGCCTCTTGCTAGCTATTATGAAGAAAGTTAACTGTCTCAGCTTAACCCAGGACTCTTCCTAAAGTCTTTTTACAAGTATTATTATATAATAGTGTGCTCCCATTAAAGTTGGCTTGCTCTTCCTCTCTTGTGTACCAGGGGCATGCAAGGATGGACCCTTTATGCTTTACAGCTGGGAAGGACAAAGTCTAAAGTTGGTAGGCTTATATGGTTGGTTTTGGTTTTGTTGTATCCTTCATATCAGCAATATGCTGTGAAGAGAGGTCTTGCCAGTTTAATTCAGGTTTAATTTTCAATATTTTTTCTCAAAGCTTCCAGCCATCCTGTGGTAACATTTATTTTACAGATGGTTAGCTTGATCTTCTGACTTAGGAAACTAAGCCCATGTCTCCTTTTATCATAATACAGTTACACAAGTACAGTACAAGTTCTTCTGAAGAACTGAGGAGACAGATGTTCCAAGTCAAAAGCTTAATAAGAGGTGTCTTCATGGAAAAGCTCCTGTAATAGTTTTTTTCCCCCTCAGTGTGTCTGAAATACAGTATTTGCTTGATTAAGTTGTCTGTTTCCACAAAAGATACTACTGTAATAACACTAAGAGTGAAGAACATGACATTTAAATTGCCTTTAGGATTAAAAAGGAAAAAGACACAGATGGTGTATGAAATTTTAAATTTTTCTATCTCAGATACATTCTTCTGCTTCAGTGTCAAGTCAAAAATATCAAGTTATATTCTTTACCCATTAGATACATAAATTTTCATACACTGAAGATTGCAAAATTGTTACAACAGGACAGAATACTTCACTTGCATGAGCAGCAGCACTGGTCAACCTGGATTAGTGCCAGACAGGTCTCCACCATGACACCAAAAAACTATTGATAAAAATTGAATAAACAGGACTCACCAAAATTTGCCTTAGATCATCAAAACCTCATGCTGCTCAACTTCAAAGCAGCATGTGAGGTACTTATTTTCAGCTTTGGAAAGACATGATGTCTTTAAATAAACAAAAAGTACTAAAATTTAATATCTGACTTCCCCAGGGCACTACAATTCAAATGTAAGTGATCACCTTCTGGAGCAAAACCAGCGGAATAGAAAGGCAGCCAGAGCTGAAACAATCTAGAGCTGCTTCTTCCACAAAAATAGCACAATTCTTTGTGTATTTCTGCGACTCTGTACTGCAAGTGTTGGAATGCAGTGGGATGGAAAGGAAATGCAAATTTAATACATAGTATCCAATTATTTGCCTTGCCCACAATATGACATTTTGGCAGCAGTTTTACTGGTTAGTCATTTCTTAAGTATCTTTAAGATGTTGGACTGATAATTAGAAAAATATTGACTTCTGTCACATGGGAAGCATAATTTTACCCACAAAGAGAAGGATTTGAGGGTGTTAGTTGATGAGAAGCTCAACGTGAGCCAGCAATGCGCGCTTGCAGCCAAGAAAGCCAGTTGTGTCCTGGGCCAGAAGAGGGCCACGAAGATAGTCAGAAGGCTGGAGCACCTTCCATATGAGGACAGGCTGAGAGAGTTGGGGTTGTTCAGCCTGGAGAAGAGAAGGCTCCTGGGAGACCTTCTAGCAGCTTTCCACTACTTAAGGGGGGCCTACAGGTGAGGTGGGGATGGACTCTGTATCAGGGAGTGTAGCGATAGGATGAGGGGTAATGGTTTCAAGCTGAAAGAGGGTAGATTTAGACTAGATATTAGGAGAAATTTTTTTCCTGTGAGAGTGGCGAGGCACTGGAAGAGGTTGCCCAGAGAAGCAAGGCCAGGTTGGATGAGGCTTTGAGCAACCTGGTCTAGTGGGAGGTGTCCCTGCCCATGTCCCTGCCCATGGCAGGGGGGGGGGGTGCGGTGGTATTTTTTGGGCCCTCCCACCCCATTCTATGATTCTATGAACTGCTAACATTTAGAAAATATTCTGCACACTTTATTACTGTTTAAGTCCGTTGTACAGAAGGGTAAATTAACTCAGAATTGACCAAGTAGGAATTAAAAGAGGAATTAAACACCCAGACTACTGCTAGAAGATCAATGAACTTACAGAAACTGAACCAGGAAAGAAAAAATCACATGGCTGATTTTTTTTTTCATTTTATTTTTGAATCTGGATCAGTGAAGGAAGAGGATGATGATTGTTTCAAATAATGCACAGTAATTATGTAAAATCCTGGCATGAAATGGCCTCTCTAAGCAGAACTGTATCTACATACCATTACCCTCGAACTCTTATTATGGGCAAAAAAGAAGCACAGTTTGTATATAAAGCCAAGAATTTATTTTAAATCCAAATTAAATCCTAACAGCCTAATTAAATAATATTTATTACCCCAGATGAAGTCATCACGGGACAAAAATAATAGTACTATGCAGGAAAGTATCACAACATAGAGCTGTCATACACATACTTCCTAGACTCTGCTACTTTTCTGATTATGCTCAGCTTTCCAATTCCCCTTGTGGTCCTAGTATTGAAGGTTTCCGAAAGAAGAAGGATCGTGCAGCTCAAATCCTTAGCCATGAAGAATATCATATTGTTGGTTTCTCCTTCCTCATCTTAAGAGCTTCTTAAAGTAATATTTATGTATTTGCTAACATGGTATACGCCTTGCTCACTCTTTACAGATTAGTTCATGGTGCAACCAAATTTCCTATTTATGGTGCATTTCATGCAAATTGGATGCTTGCTCTTTGTTCTCTTTGTACCTCTAAATGTGGTTTTGCTCAGCTCTAAGTCTGCATTTCCTCAACTGACCATCAGTGAGTTGTTTATAGTGCTGGGGCCTCTTATGTCAGCCTATGCCCTATCTCTTACCATCCCATGCCTGCACTTCTCTAGACCATGTCTTGCATCCCCAATTTCAAGGCCTCTCCTATCGTATCATATCTTCTGCAGAGAATATCTATGTAAAACCATAGCTATACCATACAAAGATAAGCAAGAAATAAAGTAGATTAGGCACAACCACCTGGTCAGTAGAAAAATTGCTGTTATAGCTAAGTGGTGAAGTTGCAGGCCAGGTCAAGAGAAGTTGAGAAAAACTAAGCTTGACAAGCTGCTGTCCTGAGGCCTTGCAAACTCAGCACTACTGCTAGCATTGGCAATACAGTATTTACTGGGATACAGGGCTACAGTTTACCAGCTGTGAAATGATATATGTTGCCTTCCTTAGTAGTGTGATTCCAGTTAGGGACATTACTCTTGGAAACATCTTGGAAGTACTTCAGCTAGTTTTTCATATGTCATTTCTAAGGTATCGTATTTTCTCTCCTCGTAGGATTTATGGTCTCAGATCCTGACATTTAATGAGAAGGCTGACAGCAGGATTCAGTCATTTCTACTATGGATGGGCCATCACCTCTCACACTTCAAGTCACGGTACTTCATCTACCCTGAATGTTACCCATTCTGGGATCTAGAGGTAGTTCAGGGAATATGAATAGCAGGCTCTTCTGTGAAGGTTCATTTTTGTTTTTAATGACAGCTATTTGCTTAAATTTTTCTTAACACACTAAATTAATACAAGCTCCAAGAAATTATTTGGCATGAAGAATGCGGTTAAGCACAGTACCTAGAAGAAATTAAGGAATGTGGCTCAAGGTTAAACATTAGGTCCCACATTTACCAGAATTTGGTCTGCTCTCACTGGGTTGCCCCCAGACATATGCCTTACATGGAGAGTTCAAACATATTCCTCTAGTGTAGAAAGTAGAGGGTCTAAGGACTTGAGCAAAAATCCCTAGGGCTTGGGAGGAAAATAACCTTTCAGTTCATCAGCTGAGTCCTTTTGATGTAATTGTTCCTCCATTATCTGCCTTCAGTGTTGATACAGTAATAAATCACGCTCAGTAAAAGTACACCTAGAAAGCAAACGTTGAACGACTTTTTGTGATTTGCTCTGTTATTGTGTAAATATATTGTTATACAGGTATATATGTAGCAATACAGAATAAATTATTTTGCATCTTTTTGCAAGCCACAATGACAGCTAGTTCCCTAGGATAAGTTCACTCTCATGATCTAATAATAGTGCATGGTTTTGTTCCATCAAACATACACCAAACATTGATGGTATGCTCCTGTTGGACCAGCCTAATAGTGAATTTATCTTTTGAGTCACCCCACTCTTCCTGTCATGTTCATGATTTCAGTTCCCATGGTTTCAGTTTCTCATCCTTGTGAGAGCAAACAGATATGTGACTGACAGCCAGTCAGCAATGGGATCTTAAAAAAGTGTTCTGGTGTGAAGCAGTGGAGACATAAATCCCAATTTCACATCCACAGAGAGTTGGGGACCCTTTTCTTTGGGAAGAGGATACAAAGCCATATTGGGGACCTGCACACTAGGTGCAGTTCTACTCTGAAAAGTACCTTTGTAAAAGAAATTTCAAATGAAACCTTGCTTCTGGGTTCTCTACTAAAAGAAATTAAGTGACAAGGAAAAGGTGCTGTCCCTGTGATGCTCAGACAGACTCTTCATATTAGTACTCTGTTCTGGCTGTAAGATTTTAGCATAGTTTTTACAAGAAAAGTGGCTTTTACCAGCCTTCAGTGCAATTAACAACTAGGCTTTTTTGCAGACCTGATAAGCGATACTAATGCACATCCAGTGCCTTTCTCTGAGCAGTGTATACTTCCCAGAGCTAACAGCTAAAATTAGAAAAGCCTATTTTGTCATTTGATGTTAACAGGAATGACAGTGTATTTAGAGAAGGATCTATTGTATAAAACAAAGCCTTTCTTACAGTCACTCTGGACAACCCCATATGAGAACAGTGCTGTACTTTAAATCATGAAAGATCACTTCTTGCACATAATATTCCTCTCTTGCTGCTTCTTTCCCATGTATTGATTGGTCTTATACTGTAGGTGTGATAGACCAGGGTACTTACCCTCTATTCCTCTGAGCACTTTGAAGAAACTACTACATTTGTCAAATGACAAAAGGAATCACCTTAGAGAGTCAATTGAGAGACATCAAAAGCAACTGGAAAATCTGCAGTCCCAGGTGAGCTGTTACTTGAAGATTATCCAGCTTTCAAGTCACCTGTGGTTTGTCTTCGAGAAGTTCTGTTGAACTCAGTCTGGATGTGAGAGCTAAACACTGGGGTTTTTTGTTTGTTTTCTGTGCTCCCTTCCCTCCCTACCTCCTGTGAAGGTAGAAAAAAGCAGCATGGTTAAAGGGATTGTGGGCCACATAATATTTGTCCTGGGGCAGCTATGGGGCTACCATTACCTAGTTAAATATTGTTTGAACCTGCTTTATAAAAAAAATCATTTAAAAAAACACAACAAAACAAAAATTTCTGAATTGATCTATTTTCAAAATAAAATATTCTGTCTGTAAAAGTATTAAAACAATCATGCTGTGTTTGAGTGTTTTTTCAACTTTGTCTCAACTCAGGGTTTTTCAGATAAGCACCAGGATTCTGGAATCAGCTGCTGTAACCTCTTATCCAAATGCAATGTAGAAGCTGGTAACACCTGAAATAATTACACATTTTTTGCTAAACACCATGTTTGCTGGGAATGAAACTGAGAGTGATCAGTTTGAAAGATGTAGACCTTCTCCTCCTACACCTTGAATAGAGAAACCAGTATTTGCTTTGAAGTAGTAATACATTTATGAATTGTAGATTGTTAGAAATAGGGTACACAAGTAGTTTCCAGACAAGTTGTTTATTAAATGCTCTTAAGGAATTACCTTCCTTAGTCCATGGAAACAGTGGTCAGAAGGAGTGCAAATGCAAGTATGTCTTTCAGGATCTTGAGCCTAAGCCCAGCATTTGGTTTCCAAGGAGAAATCCTGCATCAAGAATTGTTGCAATAGATCAAGGGGCAGGGGGCAAATAAACATCTGCTGTTTGCAGGAATTTGCATCACAAAAGTGCATGGTAGAGTGTTTCTTCAGATGATAAAATGCTTGTTCTCAGAAACAAACTTCTAGTAGTGTGAACAAGGACATCTGCTTGTTTCTGCTATGTTTAAGGAACAGAAAATTACTGTTTGGTCAAGTTATCACTTTGTGATAAGTAATATCATTTTTTTCATCCTGATTTCCAATTCTGTCATGTCTTGAGGGAAAAAGAAATCATAAGACTTTCCCTAAACATATTTAATGTCTAATTGCTGTCTTAACAATTGAAATTTCCCTTATCAACTAGATTTGCAGTAGAAGCATAGTTCTAAAAATTACTTAGCATGTTCATTTTTAGACTACCTCATTCCGTCTTTCTGTCACATGATGCTCTTTATCAAATTATTCTATTTTCCAAGAAGTAGCTTGATAGAGTTATCATTAATAATCAGAGATGAAGACATAGTGCCTCACATGTGATTTCTACCCTTTGCTGTGTAGTAATAAAAGGACAAGAAATTGTTTCATGTTTTATTTGTCTTTATATCACCACAAGTCTATATTAAGCTGATTTCCGTAATTCTCATAAGATCAGTTCTCACATGTCCATTGTGCTGTTTGCTCACAGGCTGTGCAGCATCGCAGTCCACGTACTCTCCTGCCCCATCCAAAGCAGCTGGAGCATGCTGCAGTGTTTGGGTTCATGCCATGGGACCACCTGCTCTTCCGCTGTACAGGGCTATGCCTCCAGGAGTGTGGGTCTCTGGCGTCCCAGTGTGCTCTGGGACACAAGGCCACCTGTCGGAGTTTCCTTCTGAAAGTGGAACCTCTCCCACCTAAAAGGTTCCAGAGTGGTAAGCACTCTCTTTTCAAGAGCCTTATTCCATTGCTGGGGCTCCTTTGTCCTTTGTCTCTTTGGACAGATGATAGTTGAAGAAGATGGATTTTGCACAGGATTTCTAATAGGTTTGCTTTCTTTCCAGCTCCTTAATGAATTAAACAGTGCACCATTCTGTCACGGCTCCCTCACTGCTTGCAGGTGTTCTGCAGGGTATGGTTTGATGTCTTCTCACACTCTCTTTCTTTCCCGACTCCATCTCCTCCATTATGTATCACTTCAGAAGATCAGGCTTTTTGTCTAAATCACAGAGTCTCCTCTCAGTCTTGCTTTTAACTGCATCTTTGGCTGATCCTGATTTTTGAAATTCTTCCTTTTTGCCTGTCCTCAGTTTCACATGTGATCTGCTTTGTATCTCGGTAGTGAAATCTGTTTTTCTGTTGCTTCATTGGATTTTCCATTCAAGTCACTACACTTCAGGGAAGCTAGTTTTGTTTGGGGTTTCGCCACTGAACTCTGGGTAATATCTGTTTGATTTATTAAAGAGTTCTGACAACAGTTTATATAAGAGTCAAATACCTGGACACACCTCAAGTCTTGCAAAAGCTACTAAGCAGAAGTATGATCACACAAGGATGGTCAGTAGTTCTGTGGATTTTTTGAAATCTGTTTTTAATAGCAAAACTGAAACCACTTCAGCTACAGGAAAGCACATTACCCCCACTTGTTGTGATGTTCTTTGCAAGGTTGGTAGTACTCTTCTCATTTTTTTCCCTTCAGGTGATCTAGCATTTTTGGTCTGTTTTCCTTTCTTCTTTAGAGATTTAGAAACAAATTCCTTCATATCAAACATCAGATTTTTTTTTCATATTTCTTTCTTTTCTAGAACAAATTATGTCTCCCTACAAAGTTGATAAATTGATCAGAAATTACTACTAAATTAAGTTACAAGTTAAGTTCTTTACGATTCAGCATTTCTCCTTTAGTTTGCCAAATGCACACCTCTTCAGTTCTTAGTATTATTTCCTTAAAATTTCTTCTGCGAATGTTGCTTCTTAGCAAGTTAACCAGTTGGATTACTATTGTCTTCATCTAGTTGTCCTTGTTTTCTGAAGCTTGTCTATTCCAGCATTGGTTATGCTTGTTTATCTTCTGTATGTCTTCTTTATCTCAGTATTTAATTGCCTGAAAACATAATATCTACATTCTGTTTAGTCCAATGCTTGCAGTTCTTAGTTAATCCTACCTAATTTATACTAAATTGTCAGTTGTCCCAAAAAGAATACAAGACAAGGATTTAGTAGAGTTCAGAGTTTAGGACATATAGAATATAATAATTCGTTTATGGTTCCTAAATAAGGTGAATAAAGCTTTCATGAGTCACCATGCACCAGCTATCATAAATGCTGAAATTTTACTTTTAAATTTAATTTGATACAGTTGTGTCTTACTGGCTATCTGTTTCTTATAATGTCTCTCATTTATCTAAACTATTGGTTTTTCATCTGTGGGTAATCTCTAACTAGCTCCCAGAACTGCCCCTCCAGAGGGCAGAAAGAGTGCAGGCATTGGAATCATCTCTGCCAGACTGAACAGCTTCCAGTTCTGCAGCTTTTCCTTTTTGTTCTTCAGATGGCTTTTTTATCCCATATTTTATTGTACCTTCTGTTTCTTTGATTGAAATCCCTTGCCAAATGCTTTGAAAAATCTAAATGTAACTACATCCTCTGAATTCGCCTTTATCTTGGTGGCAATATCTTCAAAGGACTCTTCCAGGTAAGATAAGTGTTCTTTCCACTGTCCAAATGAATACGGAATAACACTTCATTTGTGCATGGATCCTATAGAATTTTGAAAAATGTACAAAGTTTACTGTGACAGCTTCATGCTACCTCTTTACACTGCAGTCTTTCCAAGTAAATCATCTTTGCTATTTCTAGAGTCCATTTTTTTTTTCAAAATTTTCCCTCAAACTACAGAATCTTCTGAGGACTTTGAGGTGAAGAGGCATTAAGCTCTTTTTGGATGCTTCTTGAACTTAAGTCATCTATCAAAGAATGATAAATTAATTCCTAAAATGTAGTGATAGAACAATGCAGAAAAGGGATGCATAATACATACTTTTCAAAATGCAGTACAAATGTTTATTCCTTTTTTTTCAGAGAATAAAAAAATGAAGAAGGAAAGAAAGAATAGCAATGGTTACATATAATTTAAGTTATACTAATATTTTTTTCCAGGAAGGAAGTATAAATGCTTTCATATTTTTGAAAATTTGTATTTGTTTTCATTCATAAACATACTTCAGCTATTTATAGAAAATGTATGAAAATTTGTAAAAAAATGTAGCTGAAAGTAGCTAAAAGCTGTTGCAGACATATTACATACATCTTGCCCTATTCCTAGTCTCCCTCAGCATTTTTTTACAGCATTTCTGGGAACAGAATAGGTGATGAGATGGCCAAACCAGGTCACCAACTTATCTGTAGTATTTCAGCCTCACATTTATGAAATCAATACATCCATTTATTCCACCAAGAAGGTCCAAACATAATCTTATGCTGAGTGACCACTCTTATAAAGCCCACATTCCTTGTGCGCAAAATACTATGTAAATATTTTCTGCACATTTTACATGTGTTGAAAATGTATACAGAATAGCTCTTAAAGAATCACAAGGTGAGCTATAATTTAGATGTTGAACTAGTGTCGTCTATGATAATTTGTTATGCAAACTGCTCATATTAAAACATATTACTATTCCCATTTTGATAATGATTTTTTTTATAAATTTGCATTCTGCTCACGTTGCAGTCTTCTAGAGAGTCTAGTTAACACCCAATCTCAAAACCTTTGAGAAGCTAAAAATGAAGGGTCATTTCATATTCCCATTACTTACGTTTTCTAAAAACAGAAAATACAGAGTTCAGATGTCCAGAAACGCCCATTAATGCTATCCTGAATGGTCAACAAATAGTGGAAATTATACATGTGCAGTCTGTATGGTTGCCCTGCATGGGGGTGGGGGGAGCTGATATAATGTCGCCTGAACGTGCCCAGGATGCATCATCTGAGAAAGAGCAGGTGTCCACAGCTGAAGTGGCCTTTTTTCTCCACAGGCTTATAAGGGTAGTTAGAAGTCATTTTGAGAGAGGGTTTGCAGCTTATTTCTGTAGCTGTTTCTTTGTGCCACTACATCAGGGGGCATACTGAATCTGAGCATTAACCTAAAATGTCAGTTGTCAACCTTTTGAACAGTCATTCAGCGAGCGTTTATCCTTTAATGACAGGCATATATAATTAAGTGCCTATTTCATGCACCTTTTTCCTAGAGGGCTTTTTCATTAGGACCACAGACAGCTCTTCGTTCTGGAGGCAGCAGAGCCCCAGAACAAATGTAATTAATTGTTTCATTTCATGCTCTCTGACAAACACCTATGAAGCAGTGCTAGAATAGGAATGAAAATACTCCATGCACTCAGTCAGCTTTTGGCTTTAGATCATGCAAAACAGAAGCTTGCCCCCAGAAAGAGTCACGTTTCATCTTACAGAGACAGTCTACCTAATTGGAAACCCACTTAGCATCAGCAGGGGACAAGAAAAAAAGGTCAAACTTTACACTTATTCATAAGTTACACTCTAAAATCAAATGCAGACAATTCTTAAATGGACTAACCAAAGCAGGAGAAGTGCAGGCTTCAGCACAGCTGGCCTCTTCCGTTCTCTAAGGAGCAAGTGAATGGTCACAAGAGAGTGTACCAAAACTAAATTTCCCTTGAGGGATCGGTTCTGTCGTTTCTGTACCTAGGCAAGTGTAGGAAAAAAAAGCAGGCTCTAAGAGGTGTTTTACTTCAGGACAGAGATGTCCGTTCCCAAAGAAAACTAGATCTCTTAGATGGCAAAGATATTCTCTTTCCTTATTGAACCATGGGGAGCATCCCCATGCTCCTGAGCTACAGTATTGCAATCCTCCCTTTCCCTCCTTATGTTAGCTCTGTGATTGCAGAGTGTTTATTTTGCAACTGAGCAATTTCAAATGTGCTTTCAGAAACACTAAAGATTGTGAAAATACTATCAAAAGTTATTCCTCTGACCTAATTTAAAGTAAAACATTTATCCTTTCTTTGTGGGGCCTGTTACCTCTGCATGATGGTTAATGCCTACATCTAGCGTAGACGAGAATCATGTGTGTAGACGAGAATCACGCAAGTGTGCACACAGCAGCCTCGGCAGTGTCCCATGCTGCCATTTGAGATGTGTTTTCATGCAGCCACCTGTAGGTTCTCTAGTGACTAGCTGCTGTGCCACCATGATACAACCTGTTTGTTTACTGAAGCTCTGAGGACTAAATACCAAGAGATTATGGCAAGACGAATCTCAAAAAGAGGTTTGTTGTATAGCAGAGGCTGATGTGAGGGGACACCAAGTACTGAATCTTGCTTGCTTTAGACAAATTACAGAATAAGTTTCTTGAGGGAGGATTTGGTTTTGGTGTTTTCAAAAGGGTCCTTACCAAAAAAAAAAAAGGGCCTTAAAATGCCGTTGGAGTGTGTATGGTAAATGATTTTGTTTTCCTTTCCAATAATATGAGAAACCTTATTTCAGGTTCTGAAGTAGTTTTCAAACAAGTAAAGAATTAAAGATTTTCCCCAGGTGATCTGCATTTGTGTGCACAGGCCACAGTGCCACTGAAACACAAGTTTTCCCTTTGTCATTTGACAGCCAGAGGCACATGGAAGAGGGGACATGGTAAAAAAAAAATCTGTTCTGTTAAATACCATGAAGGGAAGATTCAAAAAATGAGATCAAGCAAAGAGCAGACTAAAGTGCAAGGCAGTCACAGAAACTTGTGTACAGCCTAAGTGGCATTTGACTGTACAGGAAGAATTAACACATTTAATGTTAAGCTGGTTTGGTTGGATTTTAATGCAGAAATGATGCATTGCTTAGCATCACAATGGGCACCAGCTTCGTTGGAATGATGGTACTAGCTTCACTGGAATGATCTCCAAGTCTGTTGGTGATATGTACTCCCTCTGCTCTTGTAGCACACCTATTTTAATGTGACTCTATTTGTTTTGACTCATTTACTGCACACTAAAATGCAAAGGTATGGTTAGCTCTTGATGGTCATTTTATCATGATAGTGATTCAGGGAACCTTCAATATTTTTCCCTCAAGCATACAAAAGTTGCCTTCCTAAGATCTTTACCGTGTCTGGTTCTTTTAGAACTGTAAATATGCTGATTAATTTTTATGGTATCTCATTTCTCAGTGAAAAGTTTCCTTGTAATTACTAACTACAGGTTTTAACATCTTAATTTTGAAGCAAGTGTAGCAGTTCAGAGCAAGATGATTTTTTTTACTGCCCTTGACACTGGCTGTGTGAAATAGCAGGTTCAGGAGCATGTGTTTGGTATATACAGTATAGTTAGCAAGCTCTTTGGAAAAGGACATTCGTATGCTGAACCACAAATATTTCCGCTCATCTTTTAGCTCATGAGTGATGATGAAGCTCATCTGCTGTGTCAGTAATTTTACTACCTTGATTGGATTAATACACAGGATTAATGCTTCTTGGATTTGGCGATAGCCTCTTACACTGTGATATCACAGGTCATACCTTTGACAAGAGGTCTAATTACATTGCTCCTGTGAAGGTTTGTTTACACTTTTGTTTACACTTATGTTTTTTCATTAGAATAGCTCCCAAAACATTTTTCAGACAGTTATCTCACAGTACTTTGCTACACTTTTTGTTTCAGATGGCTGAAAATTCCACCCCCACATACGTCTTCAAAGATTAAAGGGCGGGGGGGGAGGGGCGGGGAGTGAGCTGAATAGGTAGTTTTGCCCTGGATAGAGACCCGGCCTCTAGCACTACAGATTTAATTCCCAAAAGAAAGGGATCAGAATGTAAATGTATATACAATTGGGAAAATAGCCTTGTGGTGTTATAGCTCCTATAATTCAACTTGATTCAACTTGCCCAGCATTTCTGTGTTGTGCTAGAAGAAATAGAATGTCAGAGAGCAGTAAATAAAGCTGTATGTTAATACAAGTCTAAATTACAAGGCATGACATAAGTAATGTTTCTAGTTAAACTGGCTGGGATAAAAACTTATCGGTGTTGTCAGTCTTCATGCTTCAGGATGTACATTGATCACTCAAAATGTTGGGGAAAAAGTTCATTCCCTCACAGCCCGTTCTTCCTCCTTTCACTGCAAGTTTGTTGAGTGTATTGATTGTTTGCATCCTGGTTTATTTGCTTTTGCCTGTTGTTGACTACTGACGAAGATTACATGAAATATTGTTTTAACCTGATAAAATAATCCCTGGTCATATCTGCAACAAGCAGAGGTGAGGAATTATGTGACCACATGTGAACTGATTAGTATTTCATTTGTTTTCTGATTTCCTGGAAAAGAGGTGTGTCAGATCTCAGTCTTCATAAGATTAACCTGTCATTAAGCTAAGTGCTATCAGTAAGATAAAGGGTTGTCAGACAATAAAGTGTTAATTGAAAACTTTTTTTATATATGAGTCAATCAGAGAAAGGCAAAAGCATACAGTTTTACCCACATTTTTCTACAAAAACTGCAAGCAGAATGTTGCACAAAAAAATTATGCTTTAAAGATGGAGGCCACTTTCTTGAAAATTTGTCCCTAAAATCAGAACTGTGAACTGGAGTGTTTAACATGTAGGTATGTTCCCCAGAAATGTGATTTAACAATGTATCTTAGGTTCTCATAATTTACACTGTAATAGCAGTGGTTTGTAGGTCAATTTAACTATATCTTTCTAGACAAATGAATCTTTGTGCTGCTAAACAGGTACGAGGCAGTTCCCTGTCTCAGCCACAGGCAGTGGTGCAGTACACAGTCCAGAAAGTTCTGTGCAATATCTCTTCCATGCACCCCAGGCATAGAAGTGTAAGTCATATCTGGAACATCCCATAAAAAACTCAAGACCTTTTAAAAAAGAAGTATTTTCTGCAGTGTGACACAGAAGGAGGCATCCCAGGGAAGGATTTCAGACTGTGATGGCATCCAACGTACATGTTGTTAAGCTAAAAATACCTCCAGCCCAGCTGTTCCCTGTATAATTTTGGAGGCACCCCTTCCCAATCTAAAAGAAAAACCTGTTTTGTGAACCATGGATGTTGTCACAATTTATGTGAAAGACAGTGATCCAGAAATTATCTGTGTGAGGAATTTCTTTAAAGCACCAAATCTGTTGTATGAGAACAAACCATATCAAAATTGAACACTACAGTGATCCTAAACCTCCTACTGCTTAAAAGAACATTTTTAAAACTGGTCTTTTACAATATTGTACTATCACTGAGGATTGAAAGCAGTTGTGTATAAATATGAATTTACCAAGTTTCTTACCATGACAAGAGACCTTGCTGTAGCAAGAAAAGTAGCATGGATGACCTCCAGCATGGATGGGCTTTCAATGTCTTAAAGGCAGTAATACTCTTAACACAGTGACTGAGCACCCTAAATCTCTGGCTTGGGATATCATTTGCATTAATTACTTGTGGATCATCTGCCTTAAACTGCTGACTTGTTCTTGAAAACATAATGTTGGTGATGCAGTGAAAGTCAACCTACCAACCTGCTAGATAAGTTCAATTAATACTTCCTTGCAACTAGTTACAGAAATAGAATCGACCTAGAATAATATCAAACCCTCTAAATAGTATGTTTATCTTTCCCTCTCTCTACCCCTCTCTCTCTGAAAGAAAATAAAAAGAAAAGAAAAAAAGGAAAAAAAGGAAAAAAAAGGAAAAAAAGGAAAAAAAGGAAAAAAAGGAAAAAAAGGAAAAAAAGGAAAGGAAAGGAAAGGAAAGGAAAGGAAAGGAAAGGAAAGGAAAGGAAAGGAAAGGAAAGGAAAGGAAAGGAAGGAAAAGAAAGGAAAAGAAAAGAAAGGAAAAGAAAGGAAAGGAAAGGAAAGGAAAGGAAAGGAAAGGAAAGGAAAGGAAAGGAAAAGAAAAAAAGAAAAGAAAAGAAAAGAAAAGAAAAGAAAAGAAAAGAAAAGAAAACCCACTGATATAGTATATAGGAGGTGAAGATGCTAACTGGAATAATTATAAAGAAATACAGTAAAAGTAATCTCCAGAAAATAATGTGAATTGAACACCCCAGAATCAAGAGGGTAAAGCATAAGCAGAAGATAAATCTGGCAAAGTTTCGAAGGTAGGTTATTTTCATGAATTTGCTGTGGCACTTCACTGAAGCACATAACGGGCCTTTTAGAGTACAAATAAAAAAATTCCTAACATCATTTTCAATTGAACAAAAGAAATCTGCACCAATTTATGACACCTTTGGTGGAGCAAAAGAGGGACTTTCAAATTAAGGAGCAGTTTCTATAAAAGCAGTATGGATGGATAGCAGGCTTGCATTAGGAATTAGCAGTCAATTTAAGAGCAGAATATTCCTGAGCTGACTGAAAGCAAAATAATTTCCTTCCTTTAAGATAAATGTCAGGAAAGTTTTGAGTGCTTATAGTGCACAACTGTTTCTCAGTTTCTCATACAATGTCTGTCACTGAACAAGTCACTAGAGGTGCAAATCATTTATTATCAGACCTTGGAACTCCTGCATTTTGGGGCGATATCGCAGGAAGCTGGTTAGGTTGCAGTCCTTACGGTCAGGGTGAACCACAGTTGTGTTGCTTTCACTTACATTGTGTTCAATGTTTTTCCTGCAAATAAATACCTGTCCATATGCAAATAATGTCATTTTTAAGAGGCAGCATGTGTGATAGAATTGGAATATAAGTTAGTATCATCTAGCCTGAATTTATAGGTCTTACCAAGTCATGTTACAAATGAAATCACCTGCTAGCTGTTTCCTCTCTGTAATAGAGGGTCTGTGCTGCTGATGTGCAAACAAAAGTTGAGTCCATACATAGTACTTAATGCTGTTAAGCCAATTACATCTTGTGAGGACACATTTTTGTGTTACATTGAAATTTTTATTTTATTCTATTGACCAAGAATTCACCATGATACAAGTTCTACCCACTCTGTATTATTTAATCCTCTTCTGTCTTTATTGCTTAGATATTATTCTGGTTGTCCTATAAATGACAAATAGCTATAAACTTCCTACAAATGGTTATGTTTGAAACATTAACTTTCCAAAATTACTGCATAATTCTCTCCAGGTATGCCACCCAGTACAATGCTTATCTTTTCTGATTCTTTGTGAGTTTCTTTTAGCTCTTATGCCACTGTCTTAATCTGTTTAAAACAGATATACATATGTCCTACACTATGACTGGCCTAAGCCTCGACTGCATGATCTCAGCTGACAATCTAGCCTCAGCTTGTTGGTGAAAAATTAGGTCAGTTGATCACTACCTCATGTACCTTTAATAGCTTTTCGATTATGCCCTTCTGTGCTAGAAAATTAATGTAAGATTTAATTGCCTTGTGTTCCCTCAGAAGCTCCTGTTACCCTAAAGATGGCGGTTTTCAGCCTATTTTTGTTGATCTTAACCCCACCTTGTCTGCCTAGCTATCTGCACACAGTATTTCTCTCAGTTTTACATTTCAAGCCATGCAAACTCTGTCATTTTGGCAGAATAAAATAAGGTAGTAATTTTCATTACTGGCCTAGATCTTCTTAAGTTGCTGGATATCTGTCAATTTTACATGCACAATAGGTTTGACGGATGTTTTGCAGAATGCAAGTTATCCCTGTTTCAGGGCTAGCTGAAATGTCTGATAATCACACATTATACCATGCTTTGCTTCATTTTTATGTGTTCAGATAGGTAGTTCCTTATTTCTGACACTTCTCATCACGCCTGATTGGTGACAATAATAGCTCCAGTATCGCTTTCTATTTGTAGGAATGTGATGCTAAGAACTGGAGTAAGTTACATCCATCTTGATCCTTTCTTTCCTTGGAAAGCATGATGTCGCTTCCTTTCCTCATCTCTTTAATCACTTGTTGGGCCTTGTCATTAACTATGTCAACACACTTCAAGGAAATGGCATCGCTAAGGCTTGTCTAAACTGACTTGAGAACTTATTGTGGCGGCAAGGGATGAACAAGAGCACTTAAGGTTGTTCCTTCTGCTCACCCATTCTGATTCATTAACAGCAACCTGCATTCAGGAGCTCTTAGTTTTCTTTTCTTACAGCTTCTTTAATTCTGGGGGTTTGAGGGTGGTTTGGTCGTTTTTTTCCTTTAAGCTAGAAGCTTGCCTGTCTCCTTTTGTGTGCTAATAATTCTTGACTTCCCGTGACTTCTCTGATAGACATTTAGACCTGCGACTAACTTTTGTGGCTGGTGTGATTTGATCATAGATGATAATCGACTTGCTTTTACTGCTAAGAAAGTTATAGTACTGTACACAGTGAATCAAAGAAATTAACTCAACAGTTGGAGTTTGTAACTGTTAGGCAGGTATTCCTTTATTTGCAGCACTGGGCAGCACTGGGGATAGCTCTGCCTTATGTTCTCCAATGAACAAGCAAAACTGCAGAGAATATATGTTGCAAACTTATACATATTCAGTAAATTCCCTGGAATTATTTACATAAACACAAGATTTCCTGTAACTCATTAGTATATGCAAATGTCCTTTTGCACATGCATAGAGGATCCCCCTGGTGGTCTTTAGATGGTCTCGGGATGAAGAACTCTTCTTACTGAACTTTCTTCTGATTCTGCACAGTGGTGTCCCTTTTTCTCAATTAATTTTCTTGTCTTTTTACTCTTACAAGGTTGGCTAATTTATTGATTAAAGCTTGCAGATGTTCTTCTTCACCTGATTGTTCTTTTCCTAAAATATTATAGTTAGGTTAAACATTTACTGCTCTAATGTAAAATTCTACAATAATTCAGCAGCTTTGCTTCAACAGTCACTTCATAAAGCCTTCTTTCCACGGCATCTGTACTGATAAGTGACAATGCACATAGATGGAACATAATCAATGCTAATTACTCTTTGAAAAAGCCTCTGCTACTCTCAGAAGGTAACTCCTATCACTTCTACAACAGAGGCCTGGTGTTCTTCTGAAATTTATAACAGTTCTCAAAGTACACTCTAAGATAACACTTGGTATAATAAACCTAATATCCAAGCACAAGTGCAAAATTACCCCCTCACTTTTCAGTAGGCAATAAAACAGGGCAGTTGAAGCAGTTACATGCTATATATAAATGACAGGAAATTGTAGGCTAGTACTAATCTACACCTCTGGTCAAACAAGGGATTCAGCTGCTGTCTCCAACAGACAGCCTGCATCCATCTGAGTGCTTTCCCTGCAAAACCAGTCTTGCTTCTGCTTCTTCCTTTTGGATTTTGTATGTAGAAGGGCAGAGTGAGTGGAAAGGCTGACCTGCCACTGCCTTGGGCTGTCGGGTGGGAGCTTTGAGCCCTTTCATTCTTCCGGCTCTGTCAGCAGCTCTTAGCAGGGTTCTTCCACTGGCATCATCTCAACCACTTCTCTTAAAGGTCTGCATATCTGCTTATGACGTTATTTAGTAACTGTCAGGATATAGAAATATTTAGGATAATTAAGTCAGTCAAAGAGCTTGTAAAAACTGTAATCTTTTTCACTAACTCCAGTAAAATGCTTTGTGTGTGCACACATATTTGTTTGTTCTATATTGTTTCCAGCAACTGAGTAGCCACCAGCCACTCGCTCACACCCCCACCCACCTCCATCCCACAGGAGACAGGGGAGGGAACGGGAAGAGCAAAAGTGAGAAAAATTCATGATTCAAGATAAAGACAGTTTCATAATCTGTTTTGTAACCATGATGAGCTGGTGCCTGAAACTGTACTGGATTGAAATGGGAAACAACTAGCAAGGAAGTATTTACAGCTCAGCTGTTGAACCTAATAATGTCAGCAGATGTGATCAGTGATCGGCTCTGATGAAAATAAAAGCAAAGGTATAGTAGGATGCAATTGCACCTGATGAACGAATAACATCCAAATCTTTTTAGCACTATCCATGCTCTTATCAAAAGCTAGGTAGATTAACTCATAGAAAACGTGACTTTATATAATGTAACATTTTATAAGCTTTGCTTCAAGATAAGACCAAAGAACTTACTTTGGCATGAGGAAAGTTAATAGGCTTTATTGATGACAAGGAAAAAAATTGCTGCTGTGAGCTTTACTTTGCATTTGTGAGATTTTATTGGTTTTGAGTGTCTTTTAACAAAACTATTTATGCAACAGGACTAAAACATTGTTTTGCTTGTATGTCATATGGAACAGCAACTAGCCGATCTGAATGCCATCTGCCTGTTACAGTTTATTTACCTGAAAGAAAAGTCATCCTGAAGAGACCTTTGTTCTGCTTGTACTCAATAGAGAGTAATATGACTCTTCTATGTAAGCTCTTTTAAAGAAATGATAGCTAATAGTTTTTAAATAATAAGCCTGTACATTCTTACTAAAGGTAGACATGTTTAAAAGTTCCCCAAAGATAGCATTTTCAAATAATTCAGATGATGGTCTTGGCCAAGTCTGGAAAATTATTTGAGAACAGTAAAAATGTTATGATGTACAAGTGTGTATTTATTTGACAGGGAAGAAAAGGGAAGTAGCCTGCTTCTTCTAAACCAGAGAAGCAAAAAGAGTAACCATGCTATTTGGAGTAGCTGTAGCTAATATTACAAAATGGAATGCAATGCATAACATAGAATGTTCTATAAAAACGACTGAGTTAGAAACTGGGGCTAATGATCCCCTCAGGTTTAAGTGATGACATCTTCCCTGGAGAATTATGTCTGATGTTTTGTATTTATGCTTTACTTCTGGTCACTGCATAACTGTTAAATCTATTTCATTGATCTTATACACTGACCTAATTGCTAAAAATGTCCTGATTTCCAAAAAAGTTTCAGACTGAAGGCTTTTTTCTGTTGCCAGGTACACCGGTACATTTGGAACATCTTCATATGATATTTAATTTAAAAAATATAAATACTAGAGTATAAGTATTATCTGAGGATTACATGACCAGGAGTATCCTCCTGAGACAGTTTCCCACCTCCTCATTTAAGAGTCAACTATGTCATATAACTCTGTTCATAAACCAATTAAGATTCATCTTTTAGTGCAGCATGTGATCAGCAGCCTCTCCTTTTGCCAAAAGTAACAGTAATTGTTCTGTTTGCTAGCAACCTTTTCCTAGATTTGTGTGATCTTAATTGATTCTACTATACGAAATTCTGCCTTCCATAACCATTGAAACAATTCTTTTACTATTTTAAAGATTTAAATAATAATTCCATGCAAAAGATTTTTTTGAAAAACTGCTAATAATTTTACATGCAATATTTTTCTATAAATAAATGGCACTTGATGTAAATGATATCTATAGAAGTCTTGTTTATTCTTGTTCTTCTTTATTCTTGTTCTCCTTCATTTCCTTGTGCTTTAATTTATAAATATAGAGTTAATACAATAAATCTGACATTCTTGATGAAAACACAGCCTCAGTACTTTTCAGAAAGAAGACTTAAAAAGCAGTGATTAAGCACCTGTTCCCTAAACTGCCAAAAACCAGAAAGGATTCTTCTAAGACCCTGCTGTTCACCCACTATATTAAAGACAAGGCCTTGTCCAAGGTTTCAGATCCCTTAATCATGCTAGCTTAGCTTCGGTTGTACATTTTTAGCATCTAGTTAGACCAATACAATTACTACTTTATGCAGCTGTGAGAAAATATATGTACCACTGTAGCTGCTTAACTCCAGTGTGCCAAACACAACACACAGTCTTGCAAGGCTTGGAGTAACATGTACTGTCATAAATTTGCTATGATAAGACTCCCTAAGCTGGAGTTGTCAGATGCCTGACCCTAGTCTTGTCAGGATGGTGAAATGCAATGTAGCATTCAGCCAACTGTCTTGGCTTTGTTGGATGAATGAGTTTAAAGACATGCAGAGAGTTGCTGCAGGATAAATAGAAAAGGCACTTCAGTAACACTAATGCAGGTATTAAAACAATGCTATATGAGAATAAGGTAGTATCTGCAGTACCTCAGTCACTGATCTTTATGTGAGAACTTGGACCGCTGCTGCGTGCAGTATCAATTGCTGCACTTTACAGTATGCGTCAAAACTTGGAACTGCTGCTTTGAATTGCCTCATGAGTTTCTCTCAAAACTCAGTGAAAGAAAACCCGCTGAATAAAGCTTTATTTTTAGCAGTTTTATCAAAGTAATTTTATTTTTTGGAGGGAACAACAGACAGAATATTGGCTTGTTAGTAGATATTTTAGTGTAAAATATACAACATTTTAAAGAAATCCCAAAATATGTAACGTTGGCTGTTTCTGAAAAGATTTAGTCTGTTCCCCATGTTCCTTATTTCTTTGCAAAAGTACCTATTCACCTGTTTGATGTTGAGTGTTTAAGCTAATTAAGTCCTAAGGTTTCACACCACCAACCACTTCTTATTTGCTCTTTAGTAAAATTTACAACTCTAATTCATTTGTCTTCCCCGTACAGAAGTACCTGTCTCCTGCTGCATGAAAGAACAGGTTGAAGGATGCCTTGTGTTCATCCCTATCTGATATTATTGAACACCAGCTGGCAAAACAGTTGATTTAATTAATATTCTCCTGGCTTACATTTTGCATATCAATCTCTACCTTACACAGCCAGGCTGTCAAGGAGACCATGTTTTTCCAAGCAAGCTATACTCTAGTTCCCAAAGCAAAAGCAGATGTTGAATACCTGAGCTGCTTCTACTCCACTTCTTCCAACCTCTTCCAGCTCTTTTTGAGGACTTGAAACTCCTCTTTCTGAGAGACATTGGTACTGCTGTAATTTGGAAGGGCTCAGACTTACCTGAACCCACTTGCAAGTCCCTCTGTCAGCCCTTTGCTTTCACTTTGTTCTTACAGCTCTAAAAGCACTTTTGCAGAAAAATGCCTTACTCCCTGCTTTCAGGACCAACTGGACTTTAGAATCATGCTGCAGGATTGCAGAACAACTGGAGATCCCTAGTCCAGAGCCCTGGGGCTGATGTCCTTGGCCCAGTGGAGATTTCACCTGCTTCCACAACCTTTACTCAAAACTAAGGACAGTGTAGTCTCCCTGATTTCAAATTTTAGCTTGACGCTTACTGCAGCAGCTTTAACAGGTTAACTCTCAAGAAGGCAATAGGAAGGATAACTCTGATTTTCTTTAAGTTTATCCTGTTCTCTGATGATTTAGTGTACAGAAGAAGTCTGCACCATTACTCAAGAAGCTGATGAAGTGACAGCATTCATGGGATCATCCCTGTGCATGTGCAGGAGGACACTGGAAATGCCAACTTCTCATTTAAGGTAAGCATCTCTATGGCAAATACCTGAGCAATCCTGCTGTGCTCATCTTGCACTCAGGCAGGTTTGAATCCAATTTCAGTCTGTGCCTCAGAGCCTTATGCAGAAATATAAACAAAGTTTGAGCACTGTACAAAATACCCAGAACATAATAAACATCTGATCAAGTTTTTAACCAGTCTAGGATGTGTGCCCTGCAGTTTTACTCTAAGCAGAAGTTCTCAGGTGCACACAGATCACCTAGAGTGTGTTCTTGTAAGACTATACCTGGGTGAGTCACAGTTTTGCAGACTCAGGTCCTCTGTGTTCCTTGTTCATGTTGGAGAAATGCTATTCTCCTGGAAAAGCAGTGATTTCAATTAGGAAGGGAACTAAAAGATTTCTCCCTTTGCAAGCTGAATTCCCAGTTTACAGCATTATATAACTCTAATCCTGGTTTCAGCACTTCAGCAAAATGAAAGTGGCAGGTATTTGGCTCTTTTCCTGTCACATCACCATAGGGTAATGGTGGATTTAGCAGGGTGAAATGAGGATTTTCATCTCTTACTACCTCTTACATCTCCCTCTGAAGCCAGTAATAGCCGCACTCTCTGCGGGTGTTCAGGACTGTTTTTCAGGGAATGAAAGGCTGTTCCTTCTTCTACACAGTGAATGGAATTAAGAGTGAAGCTGCAAGTAGTTTGTCCTTGGTTTGAAGGAAGAAATCTTTAGTTTAGAACTAAACCCAGTGGTCAGGAAATTGCACAAACTGAATACATAAGTTCTTGGCAGATGCTGTGTTTCTACCAGTTTTGGAGC
>NW_010098067.1:29973-51480 GCF_000699245.1 Pterocles gutturalis
TATAACTTTGAAATATCACACTTAGAATTTAAACCAGGTGCACTGTGGCAGCAGTGCTATCTAAACTCTCTTTGCAACTCTCACTTTTTACTGCTTTTTTAATTTGGCTCGTCATGCCCTATGTGTTTCATGGAAGGAGTAAAATACCAAAGTGATTCACTTGCAGATTTGGCTTCTGAGACTGTCTGCTCTGTAGTAATAAATAAAGTGCTACATCAGGTTCTGAAGACAGACGCAAAAAGAGGTTTAGATATTTTCAGATCATTTATCTCCTGAAACAAAAAGGAGTGAAGTACTGAGCAAATTACAGAATTAGGGACATATTCCACACTCCTGTTACATTGATCATTAAAACTAAGAAGCTCTAGGTCAGGTATAAAGAGCGGCTGGTCCCATGGAAGGCTTCTGCTCTCCAGGAGTCTTTTACACTGAGCAGCCATCAGATAAACCATAGCTCAGTAGATTCTTCTTAAATGAAAGAAAAAAATATAGGCAGGAACTAAGACAAGATTAAATGGACAAAACCAGGATTCTTATTTAAGGATTATCAACTTGTGAAGTGCAAAAGTAGAGATATAAAGAAGCTTTAAAGATACTTGTTAGCAAAATTATGACATTTCTGTTTCAGTGGATGAAGTCACTGTGGCCAGCTACGTCACTAAGACTCTTAATACAATTGCTCTAAGTCATTTTCTGAGAGGAGAAAAACAATTCCTAAATTAGAAGAAATGTTGAAATCCCTCCAAAAACTTTTCATAACTTTGACAGAAGAAAACCTGCTGTGTTCTGTTATTCTTTGATTCAGTAGATGCAGTTCGTAAAAGAGGATGAGCATGCTGCAGTTGAACTGTCAGATTTTAGATCATGCATTAAGCAGTCTCTTCAAGTGTGTGTTATAAGAGCAATATAGCAGCCTTATCATTATTATATGTCTGAAACTGATGTCTGATATGCCTGAAGCAGATGTCCACTAAAATTGCCAGACGTACCAGTGGTTCCCTAAGGTGACTTTTCTGCCAGCTGGGAGAAATGCATTAAACCCAGCCTTTCAACACTGTTCTGTGGGAAAGCACAGCTACATTAATGCCAGAAGCACAGGTATCTGAAATGCCAGCAGTGTCAGCCTTTACAGTCAGACATTTTGCATGTAAAATTAAGCTTGTAGGAAGCCAGGTTCCCTTACTATGTAAGTGCAGTGGCACAATAACTGAATGTGTAAGGCAGGGTCTCACACAAGCTTGCAGGACAGTTTCCAGGTGTGTTAAGCCTCTGTCTGTGATTTGGATTGCATATATTGAAATAGCATCCACGATTGATTTGCATCCATCTTAAGGCATTCAATAATTCAAGCAGGGTTATCAGGCAATGCAGACTAGGCAACATGAATATTCTGTCTGAAATAAGATCCTCCTTCATCCCCTTTCTCTGTTGCTACTCTTACCCTCCTTACTGAATTCACAACCACTGTGCATGCAGCTAGTGACATGAGTAAATACACTGTATGTCATTCAGTGGAAGCTGTGGCATCTGCGCAGCAGAAGGCAAATCCTCTGCACCCCTTCCAAGGACAGAGCAAGTGGAGTGGGAGGGAACCTCATCCCTGAGATGCCAAGTGACAAAGTCAGGTGTCAAATCTGCACATGCTACTTCTCACCCCAGCATGGCTTCACTGCAGCTCTGAGACAAATCTCTTGCTGTGCTGCAGCTTCTTATCTGAAATAAAAGGAAGTATTTTGTAAAACATGGACATTTTCCGTCATTGATGTAAAATTAAAATAAAAAAAAGCTTTCTGTACTTTTGCTGGCACTGTGTGGAAGACACGTTGGTGGTATCAGATAGCACAGACACATAGCAAAGACACACTGGATAGCACAAATAATTGCCTGCAGTCTAGTTCTCTAATTTTAAACACAGCAAATTACACATGATATCTGCCAGATGGTGTAGTGTCATCTTTAGTATCCATGGCTGAAAAAACATAATTAATAGTCATAAAATTGAGAATATTTCTGCTGCTTAAAAGCATACTACATTGGAAACTGCCCACTTAAGTACATTTTCTGCTAGCTTTTCTAATGAGATGGTGTGCACTGAATTCTTGTAAGCGCTCTTTGCCTGTATGAGGCATTTTCCCGATTTTTCTTTACTCTAAATAGGTACAATGTCTTACTCTCATAAGTCCTTCTGACATACAGATGCAGGCGGAGTTCCTATTTCACTGGAAACTGCAGTGACACTGACTGACACGTAGACATGTGACATTACAGAATTGGTATCAAGACATGCATTGACATGATTTTTCCAATGAGTTCTGTGAGGGAAGTGGTTGGCCTCTCCTCTATTTCAGTGAAGGCAGTGTCTGCTTTTGTCCCCATCCTTGCTTGCACTGAAATTCTGGTTGAAGCAATGTACCAGGTGCAGGTGTGGAGGTGCTGGCAGCTGGGGTCTGCAGGGGTGGCCCATGACGGACAGAGCCTGTTCCAGGTACCCACACTGCAGCCTGTGGAGAGAACCATGCTGGAGGAGGTGGGCATTCCCCAAAGGAGCTGCAGTCCTTGAATAGCCCACGCTGGAGCAGGTTTATCCTGAAGGGCTGCAGACCATGGGAAGCAGCCACTGTGGAGAAGGGGGAAAGAGCACAGAGGAAGGAGAGGCAGAGAGGAGCTGTTATGGGCTGACCACAGCCCCCATTCCCCATCCCTTGCACTGTTGAGGGGGAGGAAGTAGAAGAGTTGAGAATGAGAGAGTGAAGTTGAGAGTGAAAAAAAGGGGGGCTGTGGAGAAGGTGTTGCTCTTATTTGTCTTTCTTTCTCAGCATGATACTCTATTTTAATTGGGAATAAATTAAATTAATTTTCATCAAGTCTGTTTTGCTCATGACAATAATTGGTAAGCGATCTCCCTGTCTTTATCTTGACCTGTTAGCTTTTTCATCTTATTTTCTCCCCCATCCTCCTGAGGAGGCTGAATGAGAGAGCAGCTGGGTGGGAATCTGGCAGCTGGCCAGGCATCTGGCAGCTGGCCATGGTCAACCCACCTCAGTCATTTACAACAGAAATTGGTACACTTTAGGAGTCAATCTCGGTAAGTACAGCTACTCAGCTTGATTCTTTCTAACAGTCCACGTTACATGTGCTTAGTTGCTGTATTTTGTCTCTGTGGACAAATTGCTACCTGCTTGTTTCTAGAACTTTGCAGGTGTATGATGAACTCAGAAGACAGGACTACAGTACCATTCAGAGAAGCTGCAGCTCACCCTACCCCTGTAAATAAGCTGCTTTCCTCCAGCTTCAGCATATTGTTAAATCAGTTTAGAAACGGAACAACTTCCAGACATCTTTAAGGTAAAAGGCAAAGATCAGATATTTTAATTCAAAGTTTGAATTGCTTCCCCATCAAGGACCCACGAAACATACAGATTTGCTTTCAGGGATTTTTTTTATATTTTGTCCTGTGCTCCCTTGCAGCATCAGGAAAGTTTACTACCTATGTCTTTTTACTGGGGGCTTCCGTTAACGGAAGATGCCAGCTGTTAGTTGTCCAAAATGCACGTTCACTTTCTCTGAGGTTTGTCACAGTAACAAACTTCAGTTTTTCAAACTTTTCCAGGAACTGATCTACAGAATTAAACAGCCTGCTACAGTTCTTCTTGAGAGCTTCAGTTTAAATCAAAGGGTATGAAACTTATATTAGTATCAGAGGGCATGTTTATCAGTTGTCCAGGTCTTCTTTATCTCCAGTACTGCAGACTTATTTTAAATACTCCAACGTCACCTTTAAGGTATAACAGGACAACTCAGCTGTGAAAATTTTGTTATTAACCAGCTGGTGGTAATGAATTAACTTATTCATCTAGGGCTTTCATACCCTCCTGAATTTAACTGGTGTTCTTTCCTTTCTCTATTTGCTTTTGTTCAGGAGTTGTTCCTTTACGAACTTCTCTTGATTCCTTTTATACACACACATAATACTCACCTCCTGAATGTAAATACTAATTATTTTTCCTTCTAAATGAGAACAGAGATTCCTCCTGAACAATTAAGAAGTCAGAATCATGCTACACACAGGTAAAAAATAGTATCTAAAATTAATTTATGTTACAAGTTGATGTACCACTAGATAGGTGTAATTATTCTTTGTGGATGCTACTTTCCAAGGAAAAGAGCACTCTTTCATTTATATCCTTGACTTTACTAGCAGAAGTATGTTTAATACTGCAGAGAGCCTTCTTAACATTATGTGAAGTAGTCAAAAAGGTTAAGCCTAATTCACAAAACCTGAGCTCTGCTTTAGCTTTCAGTTATTGTCACAAAATATTGTGGCAGTCCAGAGTCAAAAGATTAATACAGAAAGAATTTAGTTCACTTAAATGTTTTTGATGAAATTTTTGGGGAGTTGTGAATACATTAATTTCTCTAACAATAGACTGGAAAAATTGATCTCAAACTTATTAGTGCCAAACGAGGGTGGTTATCTCTGACTAAATCTTCAGATTCAGAGGAACTGCTCTAGGGGGTGTATCTTGTGTCTTACACAAATCACATCAATGTGGTGATTTTTAAGAACTGTGAGAGAAGCAATATTAGTCAATTAAAGGTCAGTTTTCCAGACTTAGGTAAACAGCACTTGCTGTCAAGAACAGTTTGCATATTCCACTGTGATGTGCTTTTCAGGGATGAGGTGTGGTTTAGTAAGTAAATGAACCTGGAGTATGTAGAATATTTTTCCCCTTTTGTATCTGATATGGAAAAGAACTTGGTAAAATCTTCGTGCTTGCTGTTGCATGCCGAACATGTGATTTTTTAAGGAACAAATTTTTTTTATTCTTTAAGAAAATGGAAGTTTGGAAAAGATTAGATACTTTCTTAAAGTGCCAGATCATTAAATTGTAAGAGCAGTTGACGTCTCTATTTCCACCTAAGTATAATGGCTGAGAGGAACCTACTTGGTTTCACACATGGAATATGTAACCTCCACTTCTTAAGCTAGAGAGAACTTTTCTTTTCATGAAATTAAACCTTCCGACGGCTTTGGAATCCCACTCACATTTCCCTCCTTTGTTTCTTTTCAAATTTTGATTGCAAGTCTGAATCCAATTTTTCAGATCTCAAGTGGTTTACTCTTAACAGCAAATGCCAATATGCTGACCTATTACATGGTGATGAAAATATTTTTAAAATGCAAAAAAAGAAATCTGTAATACATCAGAAAAATTGCCTGGAAACAGTGATCTTTACTTTCTAAACTCTATCAAGTTTCCTGTGCCTTTATTTTAATTGCATGGGCTGATTAAGCACGAACATTCCTCTTCTAAATGCATCGAAGTTGTGCCTTCCTGCTCATATACTACAGCTTCTGAGTGAAGACTAAATTCTCTAACATGTCTTTTCTAACAGTTTTTCAGGCTGAAACACAGAGGAATATTCTTTGACAATACTCACCAAAAATACACTTGAATAAATTATGTGCCTGCTGATATTTTTTCATATCTCAAAATTTCTCAAGAATTACAGCAGTCAGGAACTACCTTGGAAATTGTTGTGGCAGCATGAGACAACTTTGCAGCACAGTCAGTACTGCATAGCACAGTGGTGATGAAATTCCTCTTGAGGAATATAAAAGTAGAAAAGGTTGAAAGATTTTCCTACATCTTTTTTTTTAAATTAAATTCCATGTTGGTTTTATTTGTGTGTATTGCCTCTCAGGATGTAATACCAAATGCTGATAGTAAGATAAAAAGATCATGGAAACATAGAATCATAGAATGGTTTGAGTTGGAAGGGACCTTAAAGATCATCAAGTTCCAACCCCCCTGCCATGGGCAGGGACACCTCCCACTAGACCAGTTTGCTCAAAGCCTCATCCAGCCTGGCCTTGAACACCTCCAGGGATGGGGCATCCACAACTTCTCTGGGCAACCTCTTCCAGTGCCTCACCATCCTCTAGGGAAAAAAATTCTTCCTAATACCTAATCTAAATCTGCCCTATTTCAACTTAAAACTGTTACATCTTATTCTGTCACTACACTCCCTGATACAGAGTGCCTCCCCATCTCTCCTGTAGGCCCCCTTTAGGTACTGGTAGGCTGCTATAGGGTCTCCCTGGCAACTTCTCTTCTCCAGGCTGAACAAACCCAGCTCTCTCAGCCTGTCCTCATATGGGAGGTGCTCCAGCCCTCCTCTGGACCCGCTCTAACAGGTCCACGTCTTTTCTTTGCCAAGGACTCCAGAGCTGGATGCAGTACTCCAGGTGGGGTCTTGTGAGAGTGGAGTAGAGGGGGAGAACCACCTCCCTTGACCTGCTGGTCATGCTTCTTTTGATGCAGCGCAGAATATGGTTGGGTTTCTGGACTGCAAGTGCACTTTCCCAGGTCATGTTGAGCTTCTCAAAAACCGACACCCCAAGTCCTTCTCCTCAGGGCTGCTCTCAATCCATTCTCCTCCCAGCCTGTATTTGTGCTTGGGATTGCCTTGACCCAGGTTCAGCACCTTGCACTTGGCCTTGTTGAACTTCTCTGGATGGCATCCCTTCCCTCCCGCATGTCAACTGCACCACACAGCTGGGTGTTGTCAGCAACAAACTTGCTGAGGGCACACTCAGTCCCATTGTCCATGTCTCCAACAAAGATGTTAAACAGCACCAGTCCCAATGCCAGCCCCTGCAGAATGCTACTCATCACTGGTCTCTACTTGGACATTGACGCGTTGACCACAACACTTTGAGTGCGACTGTCCAGCCAATTCCTTTTCCACTGAGTGGTCCATCGATCAAATCCATGTCTCTCCAATTTGACCACCAGGATGTCATGCAGAACAGTGTCAAAGGCTTTGCACAAGTCCAGGTAGATGGCATCAGTTGCTCTTCCTTTATCCACCAAAGCTGTGACCCCGTTGTGGAAGGCCACCGAATTTGTCAGGCACAATTCACCTTTAGTGAAGCCACACTGGCTGTCACCAATCACCTCCTTATTTTCCATGTGACTTAGCATTGTTTCCAGGAGGCCCTGCTCCATGATCTTGCCAGGCACAGAGGTGAGACTGACCAGCCTGTAGTTCCCTAGGTCTTCCTTTTTTCCCTTTTTAAAGATGGAGGTAATATTTCTCCTTTTCCAGACAGTGGGAACTCCACTGGACTCCCATGACTTCTCAAATATGATGGATAATGGCTTAGCAACTTCATCCACCAGTTCCCTCAGGAGCTCCAGATGCATCTCATCAGGTCCCATGGACTTGTGCACCTTCAGGTTCACAAGTAAGTTACTGTAATCACCTGAGTCCACTCTGCATCAGTTGCTGTTGACCAGACATGAACCATGGATGTACCTTACAGGCCATTGTTTGCATGTCCTCTGTTATGTGTTATCAGCCATTATGGGTTATTAGTAATTCTCTACACGCAGATGAATATTTACAGTAGTTCTCAGTAAAAATATATTTTAGAGGCAGTGTAGCATTGCCTTTATCCAGGATATAAAACAAAACAGTCTCTTTAGATTTGAAAGACTGTTTCATTCCATGTAAGAAACAAAAAAAAAAGAGAGAAAACTTCTGTCTCTTGTTGCATCTAGAAAGCAGAGTATGCTAGCAAATCACAGCGAAGCTGTGAGTTGCAAACACAGTGGTTCAAGGAAAACTCAGTAGCCTGAGGGGAAAGATGGCAGAAATACTAAAGTGTCCTCACAGGGTAAATTACATTTAATTTCAAGTATTTCTATTTCTTAAGCAAAGGAAGAAAAATGTGGCCTGTCCTGAGCTTCCAGAGTTAGTTGCATGTCCGTCTCTAAGCATAGATGCATACAGACAACATCGATATCCATCTATGGATTATTTGTAGCCTGGGAGATATGCCCTGGTGCACTGGAGCTGAACCTGCTCCCATTTCCCACCAAGTCCCTCTGTGCCCAGGTGCTCAGAGGGAGCATGATGCTCTGTGTGCTGTAAATTCCTGTGCCCGTTCACATAGCACTAACCTTGCTGCTTGGATAATCCCAGACTCTATCCCAGCAAAGACTGCCAGATTAGATGCAATTACTGCTGTCAAATCAAATTATGGCTTATTTATTAACTATAAGATTTCTTTTCAAGGCTAGTGGTGCTAAGCATGTTATGTATGTTCTTCAAATTAAGTTTATATAATCACAAATATTTAATTGTTAAATTGTTTCATTAATACCTTTTGATTAATTTTGTGATACTTAGTACCCTTCTGAAGGAGGAATAACTTTTATTTATCCTATCTCTTCTTTCCACTTAGGGTAGGTGGAAGGGGATGGTTGCCTTTTTGGTTTTTTTTTTAAGATAAAGTAGTGTCTGTGTTGTATAAGAGTCCCAGAAAGACAATTATGTCACCTGAATAGTTTATAAAGCGCTTTAGTAGCATTAGAATATTACCTAAGAAACCTTAACAACAATTTAGAAACAACTTGCAGAACTAATTTTAAGAGGTGTCTAATAAAGTTTGTGAGAACAACTGCAAATTAATTAATAATAATTATAATAAAAACAATAGAAAAGGAAGAATTATAGGTTAATTGCCATCTAGTCATCTCCTTCAGCATAGGCTATCTCTTCTCTTACTGATTTTTGTTGTCTTATTAGCTGATATCAGTAGAACCCTGTTTTGTCCCTGTATGCATCATGACTTTGGTAGCAAATTTCTGCCTATGTACTGTTTTGTCACTTGAGAAAGCAGATATAGGATATAACACAATAATAAGCCATTAATTTACAGTTTTATCACTGTTTATTCAGAGTCGCATATTTTCACATACAAGCATACGGAGAAGCTTGCAGGCAAATTAAAACAAAAAGGGGCTTAATGAGGAAGCACTAAGCCTGTGTGAAAAAATGATGGGAAGATGCAAATAGAAACTCTACAGAAAAAATAATTTGCAGCAATGCCTTTATGATACATGTGCAAATTACAAGTAAGCTGGGTTTGCCTGCATTGTACCCAGGTATCCACCTAAGAAGGGACCTTGAAAACAGCATCATTTTTTCCAAAATGTTTGCTCTTCATTGCTTCACTCTGACCACCAGCTGGATAAAGATAAGCCAATTAAACATTCTTTGGATCCTGTCTGGTGTATAAAAATAGCCATACTTCACTAGACAGGTCAAAAGCACTTCTGGTCCACTTTCCTGTCTGTCAATAGCCACAACCATGAACCTATGGAACAAGTACCCCTCAGCTGCCCTCTCTGCTTCCAGCAGCCTGTGGCCACTCAATCAAATAACAAGTTCAATAAATGGGTTTAGTGGGCTTTTCCTCCATGAAATTGTCTAATTGCTTTTTGAATTCATATTTACTTTTAGCCTCCATACCACCTTGTGGTAATCAGTTCCATAGTACAATTACACAAATGTTATTTTTTCTTTTTTAAAAAAATATGAGTGATTCTTTCTCAAATTATTTTGCAGGAAGATTTCAAAGAATTCCAGAAAGGACATTTTGAGGTTAAAGGAAAATAAGACTTTTCAGTTTGGTGACCTGCGATTTTTACAGCCACAGTCAAGATCGTTCCATCACCACAGCAAAAGGATAAGTTAAAAACTCTAAATGGCTCTGTCTTCCTATGTCCGTAAAGTCCAAGCATCTTATTTCTGTGGATTGCAGAGACTGACGGTGCTAATGTCTGAGAGACACTTAGTGAGAATTTTGCTATGAGGAAAAAGCTGGGGTCAGAGTTTAGTCCCTTGAAGCTTCTTCATAAAATAGCTGTTGATTTCTCCATCCTGATATCATTGTCCTCATTGTCTGCGATTTTTGTGTTTCAAATGATTCATTACATTTTCCCCTATATTACATAGCATCATGCATTGAAAACTTGACATTTCCTGGATACAGTTTATCAGAGTCCTTTGGAGTCCTTTGTTTTATAACCTGTATTAGTAGTCTTGAGTCACTTCCATTACATATGAAGGTTTAAGTGCAGGTGCCATCTGGTACAGTGCTGAGAGGCTACAGGTGACCTGATATTTTTTTCCAATCACATTCAGAGGAAACTAAGCATGTTATATATTTTATACAGGCATTACCCTGGTAATAGGCTTCTGTTTATGACTGTTGATGCTGGATTTAAGTCTTTGGAATTAAATGCTGATTAATTTAGCTGATTAAATAAGTTCAGCTGCTTCTTTCCAGGCCTCACACTTCTTTTATGGCAGATTTTTTTTCTTTCATAATTTCTTGAAGTGCCTTACATTCTCAAAGTCCTGTCAGTCTCTCTGCTATGTGTTTTTTTTTCCTCTTCTAGCTGCTTTCCCTCCCCTTTCTATTACATTGCCTGCAGACCTACAATGCCCGGTCTTCACTACTTCTACATCGTCCCTCATTCTACTTCTAGACTTTGCTTGTAGGGTCATACAGGTGAAGAAATATAATCCCCAACTAAACTGGATGTGCAGATACAATAATTCAGAGGAAATTGTGCTTTAAGTAGAGAAGTATCTTCTCCTCAGAGTGAAAGTGAGGATAGTATTAAATAGCTAAAAAGAACAGTGTTGCCAGCCTTGCCCTTCTAATCTGCGTGCACTTCAACACCATAATCCCCCAGTAAAACTATCCTAACAGGAATGTGGCCTACAAGAACTCCTTTAAAGCAATTTCTTCTCTTACTTGCACTTCCATGTTTACATTTTATTCTGGGCTATTGCACCTCTTCTTCAAGTCTTCTGGGTGTTCTCTCTTATTCCTTTTTTACTTATGACCTCTGCTGATAAGCATGTTGTGTTTGTTCATATGCTTATTTTGTCAAATGCTGCAGTGTACAATTTAAATTTTTTCAGATTCCTCAATTAGATTTAGAAGAGCTTGATAATTATCTTGAAGAGTTACTTAAATAAAATGTTGATTTCTTTGGAATTTTAACCATGTCTTCCGTAAGGACAAACATAACAGAGTTAGATTCTTCCATGCCATATGAAATATGCATGTTTTCAAGGATGGAGATGGCTTAGTCTTTGATACTCACATTTATGCCGTCACATTTTTCAGAAGCACATCTGAAAATTAAGATATACAAAAAATTATTGTAGACTCTTGTATTTACAAAAAACCAAATTGTTTATGGCTTCTGAAAGTTGAAGCCTTTGATTTTTTTTTTCCTTTGAATACTGCTGTTATTTCAGAAAAAAAATGGAAGTCTGAGTAACGTTTGAGCTTTAAAATACCACCTCTTTTTGTTGAACAAGAAATCTGGTAGGCATACACTTGGAAAATTCTGTGTTGGCATTTCCATTTACTAGCTATTGAAAATGGAGATTTGATGAACAAAGATAAAAGACTGAAGATTGCTACTTCAAGTTACCTTTCTTTTCCTTGCTGTTCTTGGTTATTACAAATGCAGCATTCTTTGCCTGATAGTGATATTTTGAAGTGGAGTTTTTCCAAATACCACTTCACATGTTTCAGATCTATTCCAGTTATATTCAGCATTTTACATAGGCAATCCCTGCTGCTTCTCAGTATTGAATGCCTTGATCCTATAACTGACAGCATGTTAGTGGACTGCTATTGTTGCTCCAGGGACACCGCTGAAAGTGGTGCGAGGAAAGACTAAAGATTATAAAAATCACCTTTTAATGATAGCTACAGTATATGTCTCTATTGAAGTCCTCCAGGCATCCAAGTGTGCTTTTTCCCCCTTCTCTCTCATCTCAGCAGCACTGGCCTGACTGGCTGCAGACTCTGGTTTATGCAATGTGCTGAAACCCTGGCTTGTTCCAGCCCTGTCACCTTTTGCAGTGACGGCTTGTACCTATTTCTGAGCAATATTTTGCAATTTTGATCTTATGTGATTAGTGTCTCCCGGCTCTTGTTCGCCTAAAAAAACTGTTAAACCGAGTTCAAAATACTGGATGACTATGGCAACCTGTATGCTGAGACACAGACCCTGCCATAAACCTTCTTCTGCAGGGGCAGCTTGCCTGAGTTCAGTTATGCCACCTTCACTGTGCACACCTAACAGATGCACCGCTGCTCATCCATCATGTCATCTGAAAACCAGGTTTCACGACGTGTCCAACAGTAGCAGTCAGTTTCTTTGCAGTTTTCAAATCTGTCTCTCTTGGCTGTTGATACCACTTTTGCAACTGAACCAGCCTGAACCTTGGCCCAGAGGAAAATTAAACTCATGCAGCTGTACAGCACTTCAGGGGCAACTGGACTACATTCTGCTCTGCAGAATGAAGTAAAAATGCTGCTCCGGTAGTGCTCACCCTTCCTCTTGTGAAACATCACCAGAGTGCCATTGGTGAGACAACACCTTTATGGTAGGCTTAAGTGCAGCAATTATATTTTTACATTCCAACACTTCAGTCTCTACTGTGTGCCTTAGTATACGCTGTAAGGATTAAACACTGTAAAACTGTAAACTGCTATATACCACTATGATATCACACTACAAGTTTCCATAAACAATTTAAATCAGCAAAAGAAGCAGTCCTGCACACCCTCTACTGCTGGCCATCCTTTTCCATCCCTGCTTAATCTGCTCTCTTGTACAACCCAATGTTCTGTGAGACCAGGCAATGCAAAATTTAACTAATGTTGTCTAAAGCTAACTACGCTTATTAGTATTCAATTTTATTATAAGCTTTTGGCTGGATCTCTTCTTACAGTTGTTCCCAAGTGCAAGCAACCACAAACACTGATGCTGGCCTAAGAGAACGGAAAGCATGGGATTGAATGAGCAGTGGCAGTGGGGGAGCAGTTTTTAGGACAACATTGGCTTGCTCAAGACTCAGATGCTTGTAGAACTGCTGTCTGAAGATGATGGCAAGTTTTTGTGCTTAGTGCATAGCTGCTTTCAGTTTTTTCAGGTTATGTAAGTCAAATCATGTTGCAGTTTTGGCCCGTAAGGTAAGATTTGGACCACGGTATATACTGAAGTAATAAAAAAGTCTGTTGCTAGAAGGCAGCTGCACAAAAGGTATCCTAGTATTAAAATAAGGCTGAAGGCTTAGTTAAAACCTTGTGAATTATTAAAATAGAGGTTTAGAAACCACTCTCAAAGTCCCTGCATGTTGCTTATGCAATATTCATCCAGTTTACATAGCTTTAGCACCACAGATGTCAACACAAGAGGAGAACCAGCATAATCGGTCCTTGTGCCCTGATGAGGCTCTGCAAACTGACGGTGCACAAAGACTGTAATCAGCTGATAAAACCACAGTGCACTAAAACTGGGCCCAGTAATCTTGCTAGGGTGCTATATTTACTTAGTCTATATTGGTAGGGATCTGTAAGAGGTTTAAAGTAGCTCTCGAAGGCAGAGTTGGTGTTTGAACGATGGTGGGAAGCAAGAATGAACACTTGGACAAATAAATTCTGAAAAAGGTTACCTGGTATGTTTGATGCTATGGGTGCTTCTGGATCAGCAGATGACATTAATGCTATGGAAATTCACCATTGGTACACAAAATTTATGAAGGAGTGCCCATCTGGACAACTTTGTCTGCATGAATTTAAACATGTCCTGGATCTACACGGGCTTACTCCAGAAGCTAACAGCTATGTCGAACAAGTATTTCACACATTTGACATGAATAAGGTAAGAATTAATCCTTAACTTCCTGGCTTTCTTATGGTTGTTTGCTTAATTCAGCAACATGTCTCAAGAAGGCTGGCAATGCTGACTATTCAGAGGTAATGGAAGTGATTCAGAGGTAATTCAATACAAAGCTAGGGGCAAATAAACATGAGTGGCAGGCAAATAATTTTGAATACTGTTCCCAGTACATTTTGTCATTTTGAAAATTGTATACGGTCATTCTAATACATATCGAATAGTTTCTCATCTTTGAAACATGGATTTTTATTATTTTCAGTGTGTGATAATAATTGGAAGTTTTATTTAAATAACTGCTTGAAAAATCTTTTTTAAAGCATTAAGTGTTTGTCTGGATCCATAGGTATTAATGCTTTAAGAATATGCAACATAGACACAATATGGTTCCTTCTGTCTCTGGATTCATTCAGAGCACATTCTGTGGCTTAGTTTGGTATCAGGCAATCTCCCTTTTCCAAAGACACATCTGTCTGGTTTTGATCCATCATCCCGATTTTACTGCTTAACATCCTAGGTCATCCCAAAGGCATCCAGTGGCTGTTGGTTGCATTGCTGTCTTGTTATGTTCTTCCAACTCGGTGTTCATACAGGTTCTTTCTAGCCATGAGACCGATCCAGAAGATTGTGACTTGTTATCTTCCCCCTTAGCGAAAATAACACTTTCTATCAAATGCTACAAAAGAAGTGGAGAGTCATCTGTAATTCCTACAAAAGTGTTTGTCCTTGACTGAAATAAGGTTTAGGCTGAATTGTCAGTACTATACAGTCCAAGTCTGCTTCTACCTAATAGAACAGATGGGCCCATCGTGATATAAAAGCTTATTTAAAAAAAAAAAAAAAAAAAAAAGCACTAGTGTTCTCTACCCACACCATTGATCTCAATGAATTCAGAGATGTAACGAAAAATGTGTTATTACATTACATGAATGACTTTTGTGGCAGGTTAAATCTGATCCAAATTGTAGCCAGAACTACTCCAGCTTCTATTTCCAGAAATGTCCTTCCATTCTTTATTATTAATTGAATTACTCTTGTTTCAGCAAATGCTGAGAGTATAAGGTACCTTGTGTGCTTTTACATCCAACCTTTAACTTCTTGTATGGTGCCCAGCAGACTAAGAATTCCCAGAGTTAGTACCTTTGTTATACCATTTTCTTGTTATGTGTGTTTCCACACACGCCCCCAATTCAGATGGCTTTTTTAGTATTATGCAATTTTTTCTTGCATAATCTTCAAGTACTGTTCCTATAAAATCAGACTCATTGCATGCTCTTCCCCCTGCCAATTACCAGGTGGTTAAATAATCTGGAATTTGATTAAGTAGCATTACCTAATTCAATAAATGTGCTAACTACTGACAGTGAGCAAACTTCTGGTCCATAAACATGGAAACTGACTGGCAGAAATTGTCAACTTACTGTGTTATTTTCAATTAATAAATAAATGCATTATGCTCCCCAGTAAAGCTTCATCAATAACTTTCTTGGACTACACGCATGTACAGTGTCTGAGATCACCTAAGAGCATTTTCAGTTTAACTTTAATGTGTACAGCAAAAAGCCCTTGACATTTCAGTGCTCTTCAAAAATATTTGCAAATATTTCCAAAATTTAACTTAGACAAATACTTTCAAAGCAACTAGTGACTTGAGGATGTTTCAGAAAATTGAGCCTGCATCTGGTTTTAGTTACTCTTCAAAAAACTGGAACATGAAATAAACACTTCCTGAAAATCAGGCTTCTGTCAAGATGATAATATACCAGTGCAGGACCAACTACTGGTGTAGATATTTACCATGACATAACTGAGTGTGGAGAGGGAAGAAGAATGTACCCTCCCAATAGTTTTGCATCAACAGAAATGCCTAGGAGAACTTGCCACTACTGTTGATATTGGTCTCTGTATTTGAAAATATCTATTGTACTCAGTAAACGGTGCATCCAGCACAGGCAGAGAGTGCAGAATAAATTAGATACAAACTTTCAGGACACAATTGCTGTTTACCACCTTACCCCATTCAGCTTCCCCTACTATTTGTAGTCTTTGTAATACTACGTGTAATCAAAATTAACAGTTTTCTTCATGTGTTTATATTACTTATAGCATTGAGAATGTGCATATAGGTGTGACATTTGCTTTTTATATACTTCAAGCATTACAATCCAACCTGTTACAGTTGTGAAGAACACTTTTCTGTATCTAGGTTATTTAGAGTACTTTTCTGTAAGGAAAAATATTTTGCAGAAATAGCTAGTCACTGTATGAAGACCAGCCTTAGATGAACTTGGAACCTGTCTAAACAGGGAAACAAACCAAAAAGATGGGGAGCTTTTGGGGTGTTTTGGTTGTTTTTTATTTTTTTTTTTTTTTGGCGGGGGAGGGGAGGAACAGGGGGTGTCTTTTGGTTGGTTGGTCTTTTACAAGTTACGAATCGCAGAGTCTCCCTCCCAGAACAAATAGCTTAGCAACTACATGGAGTAGTTTGCTCAAGTTATCTGATGCCTATTAAGACGTATGCCTTAAACTTGTCAGGTTATACACACATCATTGTTTGACTGTTACATAGTCCTATCCATCAATCTCTGGAACAGGGGGTGTCTTTTGGTTGGTTGGTCTTTTACAAGTTACGAATCGCAGAGTCTCCCTCCCAGAACAAATAGCTTAGCAACTACATGGAGTAGTTTGCTCAAGTTATCTGATGCCTATTAAGACGTATGCCTTAAACTTGTCAGGTTATACACACATCATTGTTTGACTGTTACATAGTCCTATCCATCAATCTCTGATCCCCTCCTCCTCCTATTTCCTCATAACTTTTTAATGAATTGGCATATTTCAATGACATTTCAAAGAGCAGGCATTTCAGCTAACTAGTTCCTGAAGTTTTCATAAAATTTGGCAGCTGGATAGCAGGGACACACCCAGAATGAATGCCCCACTCATGCAGAATTCAGCTTTTATTCATTGTTTAAGGCAACAGCTGACTGGCAAAATAATCAGGCACTTGTTTCCTTTTGCCTGGTGAGGATACAGAGTGGAGCTGGAGTACCAGGGTTTGGAGATTTAGGGGACAAAAGACAGAGTCTGTACAAATGCAAGCTTTTGTTTTTCTCTTCCCAAAAGAGCTTGTTTAATTAATGTTCCATGTTAGACAGAAAAAGATGTTTCAATGTTTTATCTGTTTGGAAGTCTTCCCCCCATTTTAACGAAATTAAACAAAGATTTGGCCTTTAGGGCTTCATAAAATCCACTGTAAAACTGCTTATGCTAGGCTTATAACTTAATTATTTAATAATGAGCTCCAACTAAAGATCTGATATTCATTTCCAGTTCTGCAAGATGTTGTAACAATCCCTCATTAGCTACTGTAATCTGAGGCACAGATTTTATTGCATATTTTCTTGATTGAGCTGTTGCAGCAATAGGCCCAGAAAAAGTTATGGAGAAGGCAGGACTGGAATGGTACATTTAGAATATTCATATACCTGGAATTGTATAGGCTATAACCTTTTGCAGCTGGGAATAGTATGAAGAACGTGGCATTTACTCCCAGACAAAAGGCTGTCAAGTTTTTCTCCTTGTCCAATCTATTTATATAATTTAGTGGCTGGAAAGGCTTAAACACTTAGAGAAATGAATCAAATCAATGAAATTAACCAGAATGTTTTACCTGAATGTTTTACTTTTTCTTTTTTAATAGTGTAAAAATTAATTATTTTTGACAAAATAGCAACAGTATGATTTTTAATGAAATGTCAAGAGTGCAACTACAACATTCATATACAACACGTAGCATCTAGATAAGCTGTAGCTCAGTTTTATTTTTCTCTTGCCTTCCATAAAGTCTTGAGACAGCCTCACTGAAAAGCCTGTGGCAAATGAGGACCAGGACATCTCAAGCCACATGCCAGGATTTCATAAGTTTCCCCTTTGGGATTCACACCACAATTGTTTAGTTTGCTATGATGTGTATATTTATCTGTTGTAATGTATGTTTCCTGTGAAGTCATTCTACAGGGCTTCAGGCTGGCTTAGGGAACCAATCTACATAAGAAGAAGAATTGAGCTGTTGGCATCCCAGCTTGCCAAGAGTAACACATATGGGATTTTTATGGCTTGGCACCAGCTTTCTCAATAACAGTACCCTCATACTGTTCTTGATCATTCTGACTGCATCAACGCTTCTCTAACGAGAGCATGACTTACATGTAGTGCAATCAAAATGCATTTGGATTCCAGTCTTAATACAGAAATCCAGGTCAAGACTCCTTTCCACGCTTAGCAGAGCTGAAGGATCTTATTTCAAGATGACTCAGCTCTTCGCAGGTTAGATGAACCAAGTCTCTTCACCCTCCCTTATATTACAGTGGTATAAGAACCTACTTGATCTGGTTAGCAGAAACTATTTAACACTTTCTTAACAGAATAAGCAGATATAATTTTTTTGTGAAAGAAACTACACATAAGCCAGGGTTCTGAAGTGTCATAACATCTTGTCCATTGCAATGCAATTATATTTTGAAGTTGAAAATTGCAGGGTTAGTTTTCTTTCTTTTTTTCTTCTGAAGTTTAGGGGGTTTTTTCTTCTGTTAGAAGATCAGATTTTGTCTGCTGCTGTGATGGTAAAAATCACTGCCAGATCTTTGACACTACTGGATGAGGAAAGAATTTGAGATCTAATCTCTTGCAGCATGTATTTGGCATTTAGAAAGAGATTTCAAGCAAATAGCAGATTTTGGTGTGCTGCAGCTTCTCCCTGAACCTGAAATTCCTGAAAGTGCCTCTATCAGCTTCCAGTTTCTATGATACTGAAAGTGCCATGCTTTAAATATTCAAATTTCTATCACTGCATTATCTGAAAACCCATCACTGAGGCTGTGAAAAGAACATGTGTAAGTGGTTTATGCAAATGAAGAAATATGATTACTTTTTAGTGCCTCCCAATGCTCTCACTGTTTCAGAATTAGATAATAAGGACATGTTCCTAGTTCTTTCTACCTTAAGATTATATGAGAAGTATTTATCACATGCTTGGTTTAGACACAATGTTAAGTCAAATTCAAAGTATGTATCTTTAATTGGAGAGCCATGAAGAGTCTGTCTTCAGTTAGATAGCCCCCTTCCTGAATTTCAGTAGCTCTGATTTATATCCTTTCTTTAGGTTCTGATGTGTGTATTTCACTAGTTTTTGTATTTAAATAACCTGACGTTTCCTGTGAGAGATTATCAGAATATTTGTTTTCAATGCTAATGATATGATACTGTATGGTCTGTTTATATAGTATCTTCCTTCAGCTGGATGAACACTTACTGGCACACACCAGAGTCACCATACACATCACTAGTATTTTAGAGGACTTATGACTCTGTTTTCCAAGGGGACGGACACGAAGCCCTCCAAACAAAGCACGGCAATACCATTTTACAGTTTAGGAAGCAGTCAAAATCATCGTAGCTGGAGCATTTTTAGTGCAAAGCTCTGTAAGTTTAGCAGGAGTACCAAGGCTGCAAACCTGACATAGAATATTGCATAGCGTGAGCACAAATTTCATGTTTTGTCTTCAAGTGAGCCCCTGAAGAAGCAGGTTGAGCCCTGGGAACACGTGGAGGTTCTAAGCTAGCTCTGCCCAAAGAGAAGCACTCATCTATTGACAAGTCTGCTTGTGTTCAAACAAGTCATGAAGGAAGATCCTTTGGAGTTTCTATTTTTGCCTAGTCCAGATTGGCAGGGATCTTTAAGAGGTTTATGGTAGTTTTACAGCTCCTGGTTTGTTGGTGAATTCTAGCTGGAGGTAAGCCAGGCAACACAGGAACACTGTGCAAAGGCAAACAGTGTGGTGTGGAAAGGAAGAGCAGACAGTGCTATGGGTGCTGGTGAATCAGCTGATGATTTTGCTGCAATAGGAAACAGTCAGTGGTACCAGAAATTTATGAACCATTGCCCCTCTGGGCAACTTACTCTCCATGAGTTTAAGACAATATTGGGTTTACAAGACGTGAACCCTCAGGCAAACAAGTATGTTGAGCAGGTGTTTCACATCTTTGACATGAATCAGGTAAGAAATTTTCTTGTATTATTTTCATCATGAAATGTATGTCTTAGTGTGAACGGTAGAGGACTTTGGCCTAGTGATATCAAACGAGAGAGGTTAGGTAACCAGGAAACTGGGTTTTTTCTCATTAATTTCCAGCAGCTATGCAGCATTACTTAAACTGAGAAAAGTGGACTTGTTGGACTCTTTTCAAAGTCCTCTAGGTTGTTTAAGAGAAGAGGTCTTCAAAAATCTACTAAAAAAGTTTGATTCCTTGTAGGTGGGGCTGGAAGAAAGTTTTAAAACCCTCATGTTCTCCCCTTCCACTATTGGAAGGTTGTGTGAAAATTTCTGTCTTCGCTTTCCTCTTAAAAAACTATGTTCCCCACCATTTCCAAAGCAAAGTCTCTTCAGATCTATTGAGCTGCATTTTTAGACAGTTACAATGAATCTAATTTTTTTTTGTTGTTTATTTTATCACCATCATTTTTATTCTTATTTGGAAAGTCTGTAAAAGAGTGATATAGCTAGTTTTACTTCCCTACTCACCACTTAGAAAAAAGCAACTTTTAAAGCTGAGCAGTGGAAGAAAGGTAGACTTGAATTATTGTATAGACCTGAAATCAGAAGACCGTGTTACTTCTAAAAGATAAATTAAAATAGTCAAGAAATGCAGCAGAAAAAGTAGAGTCAAAAACCAGGAACAGGCAGAAAGAAGATAAGTAGACACCAGCCTTCCAGGAGGAGGAAAAAATAAGTGAAATGTAAAACAAATAAAAAAAAACCCACCAAAAACTCAAATTAACAAAATTAAAGCACACGTATAAAGAGAGGGATATAAATGTTCAAAGAACGGAAAGAGGAAACAGTGTCTCATCCCTTCTTCTTACATTAACTGAAACCCTTGTGGAACTGAAATGCACGCTGTGGAGTAAAAGTGTTGAAAAGGGAGTTAAAATCTTAGCAAGAGATCCATTTTCCATCAGAAACAGAGCTGATACTTGGACAAAAACAGCATATAGGAATATGTGGTAGTTTGGGCAGCTGAAGCAAGAGGGAGAAGAGGCTGGCAATGTCAGCCACAAGATCCAGCCCCTCAGGATGTTTCTCCGCAGGGCCTGGCTCTCCCACTGGCTCAGAAAACCACTTGGACAGGAATTAACAGACAGAAATATCTCTTTATGCTCTTTAGCAACGGCAACAAAGCCTTGCCTTGCTAACCAGAGCCACTAGGAGATGCAAGTTGCTCAGTGTCTGCTCGGTTTGAGAAAGACTTCAGGCACCAAGAAGGAGAGTATCTCCAATCAAAACAACGGTACCTAATTAGGGGAGACAGCCTCTCCTTTTAATTAAATGTTTACTGATGTCTCTCTCTATTGGCTCAGTTTTCCCTCTTCTAAAATGCGTAACTCAGTGGATTTTATTGCTTGTGGGAAAAGAAGGAAAAAAAAATTATGCTTTAATATCCAAAGTTCTTCCAAATAGCTGTAGGCAGACAAAAACAGGAAACTAGGATTTAGAGTTGTTTAAGGATCTATATGTAACATTATTAACTTGAAAAATCCAATTTGTCTAAGCTGAATTCCTTCATGAAAACAGCCAGTGGCATCAAAATGTAGTCAGAGATACTACCCTTAACACAAAGATTTTGGGGACTTCTGAAACAAGAATTTATTAACTTAAATTACTTTTTATAAATTCAAACTAATGGTAGCTACAGATAGTTGAAAACCTAGTATTTAAAAAATTTTCAAAATTAAGTATTTTTGGAGGGGGTTTTCCACTCCCCCGCCGCCCCTATCCTCTCCAGATTATCAGCATGCAAAAGTTCAGGTTGGTTTTTTTTTGTTTGTTTGTTTTTTGTTTTTTTTTCCCAGTTGGAGTCAGGACATTTCACTGGCCTG
>NW_010098067.1:51505-53824 GCF_000699245.1 Pterocles gutturalis
TTTCCCTTCATTTCTAAGAAGACCACTTACAAGTAACAGTTTAACAGTCATTACACTGTCTCTCTGTCCTTAATCAGAGGTTGTTGGTCCCACTTGTAGTTCCCTGATGCCCAAAAGGCAAGGCACGGCCCAGGCTCTTGTCTACCTGAGTTCAGGAAAACCAGTGAATTTGCAATAGCTACAAAAAGAAAGTATTCCGACTTACCCTCCTGACAAAGGAGGATGCAGCTCTTTGGCAACTAGAAACCTTGATGAAAATAACAGCTTCAGGAGTGAGAACCCATTGTGTTATGTCTCTAACTCCAAATGCAAAACATACAGTCAGTATCTCAGAGCACTTCCCACAATCATTAAAATGAAAACAACTGGACTACATATGGTTCTGTCGCAAGTATAAGACTTGTTATTTCATTATGCATGGTCTGCTGGTTATTTATAGATACTGGTGCTCTGTAGTGTGTGTGGCTAACAACACCCACAAAATCACATCTCTAAGTGATTAGTTTAATTGCAAAAAAAATCCTAGGCTAGACAGCACACAACTAAGATAAGCACAATTGCTTATCTCATCACCAGGACATTGCTACACTCATAATCTCCACGTCAGGAGTAATGAACCAGTAATACAAAAAGGAAGCACACATAATAGGCTTCCATAGATGCATTTTTAAATGGTCACTGCCTTCTCTTTCTGTTTTAAATCCATACACAAACCCAAGGAGTTCATTTCTTGTAGAAACATAATAGCAGGCATACAGGGAATGTGATTATGAGCTAAGAAAGTTGTGCCAGTGCTTGATCAGTGTTTTCAATGAGAGAATAATTAAGTGATTGTACATATACTCCCACACACTTTGCTGTGTATGCCGTGGTTAAAATGCCCTAGAAAGCAGCAATGACCTTGCTTTTCCTCATCCTCATTCTTGAGTTAGCAGGAATTTTCTAAGTCCTCTCCTCTGAGGCAGAGAGATTGGAGGTTGTGTCCTACTAGAAATTTCCCTTATAGGGTTTAATGGTTTATGAAGGAGAGGAAAACAATTCTTAAAAGCAACCTACCATTCTGATGAGGATACAGGAGGAGGAAAGCAGAATTTAGAAGTTGAACACTCATTCAAATACTTAGAAAAGTGTAGGGTGGGCTACAGGGAGAAGATGGGACTTTCAGACCTCCACAGGGTAATTTTTCTGACCAGGATAGGCCATTCCAGCTCTTCCTGGAGGATAACCTCCTTTTTCTACAATTTTGTACTCTGTGCAGATGACTCTCATTTGTGCAGCTTATGTGGTCCCTCAGAAAACACCTCACACAGGTCTGCTTGAGCTGGAAGGTGGGTTACGTTTGCCTTAAGAGACATAAATGGACTCCGAAGTTGACTGGAGTTGAGAAGTAGCCACATGCACGTGAGAAGCTGGCGGTGATGCTAACAGAGGGAGATGGCAGGATCGGGGGAAGGACACTATGCTTTTAACTCAGCTGGTTAGGCAAGGACACAGGAATCCCTGCAATGGTGCTTTTTTCTGTAGTCCTGCCCAGGCAGCTCCGCACTGCAGCTGAAATGAGCCATGGCAGGTGTCTGTATGGACTCAGCACCGGTAAGACCCAGCATCTGACTGCAGTGGAGTGCAGGGAAGAAAGAGAATAGAGGCAGGGAGAGATGGGGCAACATCCAGAAGCACTAGCTGAGTCATGCAGGAGAGAGAAACAGCATTTTTCAGAGCAAAGAGCAGGTAGAAATTGCAGAGGAGGGAAAAACGGAATGGGGTTGGAGTGAGCCAGAGTGGATTAAAAAATCAAAAGGAAAAGATAAAAAGTTAATTGGCAAAGATGCCACAATTTTTAGGAAAAAAAAATATGCAGATAAGATTTTTATTAAAATGCATTTAAAACTTGTCATTTGCCACTTCAAGCACTAGCAGCTGTCTTTTTTGTCTTACACTTCAAACAGGTAGCATTTAGTTTAATCTGAGTGGAAAGATGTGTGACCTCCTTGTTTCACAACACAGGGTTTTAGTATCTGCTGCCTACAGCCAAGTTGCTCCTGCTTTCATAATACCCAAGGGAAAAACGTCATTTTTGTTATTTTACTTTTCTGACTTTTTTTTATATCAAGGTCATTCCTGATCACCCTGCTGTGAAGTACGGTTTAAAAAAAAAACAAAAAAAAACCAAGAGCAACTTCTATTTTCAAACTGTCAAAAGACTACCTCTTTTTTCACTTTTAAAGAAATCTAGATTACATCATCCCTTCCAAAACTGATGAGATTTTTCACCATTTTCAGAGCAGGATTAATCTGATTTTTTTTCTTATGTTTCCCTAC
>NW_010098067.1:53855-55484 GCF_000699245.1 Pterocles gutturalis
ACAGTTTTGCTTTACCTGCAGTGTGCATTTTCTCTGTGCCCCATGTTCTTGCAGTTTAGCAACAGTCTGTCCTTGAACCAACATCTTCTTTGTTACAGGACTGCCATGTTCAGTGCAAGTACATAGTTCCACTGTTGCCTGTTTGTATCTTTTTCTTAATTCCCAGAATACTGTAGACTCCAGAGAGCTTCTTGGTATCTCTAATGTAGATCTCAATAGATACTGTAATTTTATCTTCTTTTTTTAGCATCAATTCAGTTCACTACAGATAGCTCATTTTGAATTGCTTCACTGGGCTTTCTATATACAAACTAGTCTCTATACACATTGTTGCATCGTTCTTCAAAATGGCTTTGCTATATTAACTTAATCAGTTTAGCTCCACATTGTTATCAATTTTTCAATTTTTATTAATAAAAGTATAAATCCATTGCCATTGTCTTCAGGAACAGGTGATTTCTGTAGGACTCCTACTATCTCAGCACACACTTTGTGAGTTTGTTAAGTGGTGCCGAACTATGCAGTGGGTTAGAAATTTTAGCCTTTTTGTGCTCCATAAAACTCACTTTCCTTTGTTGTCAGGTGTAATATCAGCTATTATATACCTTTCCCGTCCCTCACTAGGAGTGAGGGATGCTGTGAGGCTGAAATATATATAAATCAGATTACTTTTTGCCCAGGTATTTTTGCTGTCTTTCACAGGTGTTTTAGTTGCTGTTATTAAACTGAAGGGATCCTGAAAACAGGTATTAAAGTTGGAATTATTTTAAAGTAACATTCTCTTGCTGTCTTTCACAGGTGTTTTAGTTGCTGTTATTAAACTAAAGGGATCCTGAAAACAGGTATCAAATAAAGTTGGAATTATTTTAAAGTAACATTCTCTTGTAACTTTTTTACCAGAATGTAAGAAATATGACAAAAATCTGACTTTTAAGGCCTGATCTTTAAGTCAATGCAGCGGTTTCTCATGTGCCTTAGTCATCATGGGTACACTTCCCCAAGACTTGCTATTTGTTCTTTTCAGGCAGAGGAAATAGGAGGAAGGGGAGAGGGATCAGCAGATGTGAGCAAATCCCAAGTTCCCTATGCCTAAACAGGATCCTGTGAACCACGTTTGCAGAAGGTCATGTAGAGATCTGTCATTTTCCTAGTGGAAGTGATAAAAGTGGAAGGATAAATAGCACTGTGTGAGTTACTGTTGGACAGTTCTTACCTATCACATGTAGAGTGTGCAGCCTGCCTTAGTCATGTTCCTGGTACCGTGTTGTGGTGGGTTGACCCTGGCTGGATGCCAGGTGCTCACCAAAGCCAGACTGTCACCCCCACTCCTCACCTGGACACAGGAGAGAAAATACAATGAAAGGATCGTGGGTTCAGATAAGGGCAGGGAGGGATCACTCACCAATTACCACCATGGGCAAAACAAACTCGACTTGGGAAAAAAATAATTTGTTACCCATCAAATCAGGGTAGGATAATGAGAAACAAGACCAAATCTTAAAAACATCTTCCTCCCACCCCTCCCTTCTTTCTGGGCTTAACCCCATCAAATCAGGGTAGGATAATGAGAAACAAGACCAAATCTTAAAAACATCTTCCTCCCACCCCTCCCTTCTTTCTGGGCTTAAC
>NW_010098068.1:0-3286 GCF_000699245.1 Pterocles gutturalis
TTCTTCCATTCTTTGAAAATAAAAATGTGACAAAGTAACTGCACAAACATAAGGCATATGATATTAAAAGTTAATCAATTAATATTGTAACAAACCATTGTAACAAAATACAATGGTTTACGTACTGTTAAAGCTGATCAATTATTTCAAGAGAGCAATTAACAGAAATCATTATGCATTGCAAATCTCTCCTTATCAATGAGTAATACTGAATATTGAAAGGAAAAAAAAAAGCAACCCTACCAGAGAAAAAACTGAGCAAATTGCACCATTTATACAGTCACTAATCTAACAAAGCAGTCTAATAATTATTTGCTACAAGCAGAGAAGTTAAATCAATTAATTTAGTCACCTAATTTTTTTGAGAAACTACTTCTAGAAATTTGAGAAATGACAATTCAGAGCTGCATTACAGGCTAGTTAAGTACATTCAACTAGCAGAAGAGATAGAAAAGCAGCCCACAGACATGATGCCTGGGGTAGAGGTTCTGCTTCTGTGGGTGAGAGTATAGGACACCATTTTGCAACTCCATTAATCTCTCCCTACTTGTAAAAAAGGAGCTATTCCTTCTTTACTGAAAGTATAAACCATTTCTCTTCTTTCAAGTCTGGTAGGATCCCTAGTTTCTTTCTGGTTTTGTATTATTTTCCAGTGCGGTAAAGAAATTCCTCTAATCCTTTTACTGCCCAAAGCCTTGCGCTATGGCAAGTCTTTAAAATAGCTCATCTTATATATAACTCTGTTGAAACAGGACCTACCACTTTTTGAAAAATGTGCCAAAGTAACTGCACAAACATAAGACTTGCGCTATGGCAAGTCTTTAAAATAGCTCATCTTATATATAACTCTGTTGAAACAGGCCCTACCACTTTTTGTCTCTCAAGTTACCACAGTTAAGCTGCTGCTGTATGTCATCTGCTCTATGGTAACAGCTTACATACACTACTTTTAACACTCAAACGTGTTCTCCTCAAGGGCTAATGTCTTGTATTACTGCAGGGTAAGAATCTGCCTCTGGGTAGTCACTACAGAGCAGTTATGCAGGGCCACTTGTCATCTACAACCAATTCAACAGATGAATTTACAACAGTCGTCCTGTTGCCAGAGCAGGACCCTAACATGCCCAATGAGATAGGTATGCAGGTGTTCTCTCATTAAACAGGAATAAAACAATGAATAGCCTCATTATCAAGTAATGTTCTGTGTACTAAATAAGAAACTAACTGAAAACAGGTTGCATTTTTCTTCCAATGAGATTCTCACGAGGTATGCTTATAGAAACTGAATTAAGGCTGCACAAACATTCCAAGTTTTATGATCTCTTCACTTTTTGTATCATGACTGAACAATCTTGAAGTCTTGAAGGTGTTTGTAGCTTTCTTCCTTTGCTGAATGTGCTCAGAGGGCACACGAGAGACAAAGCTGCACATGTTTTCTGTTCCAGTTCCATTCCTTGGACACTGATCAGCAAGGCTCACAGCAGCAATCATGTTCATTCCAGAACAGAGGATGCTCTCTGCAACTAGCAACTGTATTCTCAGCCCTCTGAATATATACACAACTTAACAAACTCGCTTAGATACGAGTAAAGTATCTCACCAGTGCAGCTTCCACCTGGAAGAGTTAAAAATTTCTGGTGAAAGCAATGGGGAGCTGTGGTCTTGTAAGAGGTTACCAGATTTTTTTTTTTCCCCTCTGTGCAAAACAACTTTTCCCATTGTTCTCAAAACACGCTTGAGTTTTTAAAGATTCAGCCTGAGGGAGACATCTGGCATGGAATGTGTTAGACTGTTAGAATTTGGCAATATTAGTAGCAAGTGAAAATAGAAGTTCTTAATCGAAAACGTCAGGCACCTTTAACAAAAGATGGTATTACCACAAGGGACTAAGAATTTTTGCAGGAGGACTGCTGCACTCAAAAAACAAAAAAAAAAGCCTTCTCAACCCTGTTGTGGCTCAGTTGAAATCCTGTTAATACTGAGTCACAAGTGGGAAAGTGAAATACAACTGTAAAAAAAAAAAGGGAAAAAAGAGTAGTAATATTATTCCAGTTTGGAGAAAGAATGCTTAAATAGAAGTTTACAGAATCCAAAGTCTGGTAGTGTCCTCCATTAGCAACAGTATCACATATAATTTTTACTGGTAAACAGAGCATTTTTATTATGTTCTGGAGATTAGACCAGTAGGTAACAAGCTAAGAAGATCATGCTTCTGACCAAGTCCCCTTAATTTCCTTTTAACACTCAAACATTTCAGCATTGTAAGTTTAAACATACAGTCTAAGACAAAAGCAGCCTAAAGAATTGAGTTCTACTTACTGAAAATAGGAATGTAACCACAGCTGCTTCTGTGCTGTCTGTATACTGTACGGAAGCGAGCCACCAGCTTAAGGAAAAAAAAATAGAACATTTGTTTTTTGAAAGACATTCGAAAAGCAGCAAGCACATTGGGGAATAAGTTATCTGTACCATCCTCATGACTTATTTTCAGAAAACGGTTAAATGCTCCAGTAGTATAAAATGGTATATAGGGGTTTTTTTTCCCTATTCTTTTAATTTAGCAAGTTCCTAAACACTACATAGCAGATATACATTAGAAAAAAAGAAACAGTATACAGGCTATAGAATTAAGTCCTCTTAGAAGACAGATGTCTATGTGTAATTTTTTGTTATGATATCACTTGGTATCAACAAGATTAGAATAATTACCCATACAAGCTAGAGGGAATAAAACAAGCAGTTTTCAGTAATAAAAACCCCACCCGAACCACCAAATAACATTATTTTAAAGAGCAAGAACCTCTCTGATGTAATTTTATTTATATTGATTTGATCTTTGGCTAATGCATGTTGTGATTTGTTGAAATTAATTTAACAAAGAAGAATCAGCCATGGCATACTGAGTTATATTAGTGCTGTGTATTAAAAACAGGATGCAAAACCTACTGCATTCAGCCTGTCCTAGAAGACACCATAAGGACCAGTTACAAAAGCTTTACTACTCTTCAGGGATGCACTAACTGCAGGAGTCCACAGAGCTGTTCATTTCCACAAACACAGAGTTATGTAATTCACCAATATGAAAGAAACGACAGTAAGGAGTCACTGTGCACACTGCATTTCTGACTTTCAACTTTGCTAAACAGATGTTGTAGACAACCAGATATATTTCAAAAGGCCCTAACTTACTTGAGAGAACCACAGATACCTATAAACTCACTGGCTGCAGTTTCTACTGATGTCCAAACACTGCTCAAAGGAAAGTTAAGGAGAGCTAAAAGCATTC
>NW_010098068.1:3317-19044 GCF_000699245.1 Pterocles gutturalis
CCTCTGCTCAAATTCTACCAATTGTTAGAAGTGTTCAACAGCTACCCTACATCATACTGCATAGGAGTATAGGTGTCTGTCTTGGAACAGGAACACATTTATGGATTCAGCATTGCCAAAGCATTGAATCACTGAAGTTAAAAGCTCCCTCTGAAGATCATCTAGGATATCTCCATGTTCAAAGCAGGGTCAAAGAGAGCACATTGCTCAGTACAGTGTCCTGTCAGGTTTTGAGTATCTTCAAGAACGGAGACTCTAGAACCTCTCTGAGCAACCTGCTTCATTTAAACATATGAAAACATTTTTTCTGTAAAGGTAAACTGAGGTACAGGAGATTCCAGTGTATGTCCATTGCCTCTTGTTCTTTCACTGGTCACTACACAAAGAATCTGCCTCTGCTTTACATCTTCCTATCAGGTATTTATACACAATTGATCAGATCTCCCAGGAAAGTTGTCTTCTCCAGGATGAAGAATTATCAAGCTCTCTTGGCCTCTCCTTGTATCACTGATGCTCCAATCCTTTATTAATCTTTGTGACCTTTTGCTGGATTTGGTTCAGTATGTCCATGTCTGTATTGTACTGGGAAGCCAACAACTGGACACAGCACTTCAGATGTGGTTTCGCCAGTGCTAAATAGAGGGGATGGGTCACCTCCTGGCAACATGCTTCCTAATGCAGCCCAGGAAGCTGTTGGCCTTCTTGCCACAAGGGTGCATTGCTGGCTCACCTTCAGCTTAGTGATCACCTGCACTTCCAAATCTTTTTCTGCAAAGCTGCTTTCCCCCAGTCAACACCCATTGTGTACTAGTGCCTGGAGTTATTCTTGCCCCAGCACAGTATTTTGCATTGCCCTCTGCTGAACTACACGAGGTTCCTGTCAGCCCATTTCTCCAGCCTGTACAGTCCCTCTGAATGGCAGCGTGATCATCTGATACATCACCTGCTCCTCCTGAGTTTGTGTCACTTGCAAACTCTCTGAGCATGTACTCTGCCCCAACATCCGGGTCGTTAATGAAGATATTAAACACTCCCCAGCACTGGTGGCTGACCTCCAGCTGGCCTTCCTGTCATTGATCACAACCATTGAGGCCTGGCAGTTCAGCCAGTTTCCAATCTGCCTCACTGTCCACTGATCCAGCCTGTAGTTCATCAGGTTGTCTGTAATGATGTTACAGAGGATAGTGTCAAAAGCCTTATTAAAGTTAAGATAAACAACATCGAGGGCACTCCTCATTCACCAAGCCAGTCATCTCATCGTAGAAGGACATCAGGTTAATCAAGCATAATTTCTCCTTTATAAATCCATGCTGACTGCTCCAATCACCTTCTTGACTATCATGTTTGGAAAAGGTTTTCAGGATTCTTTGCTCCATCACCTTCCCAGGGGTGGAGGTGAAGCTGCCAGGCCTATAGTTCCACAGATCCTCCTTCTTACCCTTCCTGAAGTCAGGATAGAATTATTTTCTTTCAGTCTTCAGGAATCTCTTCCAATTGCCTTGACCTTTTGAAGACTAATCAACAATGGCCTCAAACTGCCCTCAGCCAGCTCCCTTAGGATGCACCAGTGTAACCCACTTAAGTGCTTGCTTTTGAGAAACAAAAGCTTCACTGCATCAGAGCACAACACTACCTCTTCCTCTTTCAGGTTGGCTGTGGCTATGCTTTCTATACAAGTATATTGACTTCATGAACACAAACATGGGAAAACTGAACAGGACAACTGCATATTGCAATACTAAAAAAAGACTAATGAGTAGGGAAACGCCTTATTCTCCATTGTATCTGATGTGCAGGATGACACTGCGAAGAAAACACAAGAACTCAGCACACTCAAACCTGAATTTTCTGCCAAAATGAAAGTATCACTGGAGTTAGTACAATGGGCAAGAGCTGTTCCTTCCTCTACAGTGACGTATGAACACAGCTATACAGACTTGAACATTATACACCAATGCCCACAAAGCTTTTTTCTATTCAATCACAATAGCAGAGTTGGAGTCAGAGCTCCAGGAACAGTAATAAAAGGATTCTACTGCCACCTATTCTACCAAGTTCTCAGCAAGATGACAACTTCGGGTTCATTCAACATCAGCCACTGAAGTGATTTTGCAGGACATTATGACCACCAAAAGCTAATAAATGGGGTTCATCTGCTTACCAGGATAGCCTTCCAGACTTTGTCTCACATTGGTCACCGTAGGATAAACCTTAATGGAGGGAAGGGGAAAAAAAAGTAACCTTAATAACACAGATCTAAACACACAAGCTGTCATTAAAAAAAATCACCTTAAAGAAAACTTACTTGAGAAAAAGAAACATTAAAAGCTTAATTTTTCAGAATGAACAAAATTACACTGCAGCTTAAAACTAGTCGTCTACCAGTACCAAAGAAAGTCTCTTTAATATTTTTACCACTCTTGCAGAGCTTACCAAAATTGGCTAGCAAGACTCAAACAATCCTGCTTCAACCACTTCCACCGTGGTCAAAGTAAGCTCCTAACATTATTTTATGAGATTTTGGCTCATATCTCAAATATGAGCATAAGCACATGGTAAGGGCATAGTCTGACAACATTTTATCCTTGATTTAACAAGTTTCTGACACACAGAACTTGTTTCTGCTCCTCCCCTTAATTGTGCTAATAACCTGACCAAAATAACCAGGTTAGAAAATAATTTGTTTCAGCTATTAATCACGCAGGGTTCAGTTACATCCGAGTAGCAGTAACAGCTGCATCTATAAAACTCAATGAAAGACAAGTCATAGAATGAGAATATAATTTTGATTAGATTATAGTCTAATGTCATGCAGATGGAAATTATAATACATTTTTCTAGCATACCATGCACAAGTAAGCATCACTAAGTAGCATCCTTATGATTTCACAATTACAACTACATTAATGTCTTCCAAAAGTTAAAAGCAAACCCATGACTAAGATTTAAACAACAAATTAATAAATACTAAATAAAGGTCACTAGCATCTAAATGACATACCAAATGAACTGGAACATCACATTTAAGGAGAGTTGTCACACTGCTGCCTGCAGCCACCAGGCTCTCCTGGAACTCTGAGCACAGCCACTTGGACCCATCAGCTCCCACTGAACCAATGCTTGAGAACTGTCCAACAATAGGCCAGGATTCCTGTGCTGGTATTGAGGAAGCATGCTCTTTCAAAAGCTAGTGAGGGAAATTAAAACATTGTTAGACTTCAACAGGCAAAGAAAACCTTAATTAGGGGTTCTGTATAGCTTCTGATATAATAAATCCTCTATAATTCACTTCTGCCAACAGAAGAGATTAACAGTCATACTATCTGTTTAACTTTGCAATAAAAGAAGTAATCAGGCTCTCCAAACAAACCCACTGTTCTTCAAGTGAAGACCAAACATCACAAGTTTTGTCCAAAAGCTCCAAAGCCAAACATTAAATAATGGGTAAAAAGAATGCTAGCAGCCCTTCTTAAAAATATGAAACATTAGCTTCAGAAGTCACAATAAATACAATGACTAAATCTTTTTATATTTGGTGGTTGTTGGCCATAAAATTCCTCTCATATCCTGAAGCCCCAGCTACAACAGAAGCCTACAAAAGGAGGAAAAAAGAACAATTGAAGAGAAAATTGAAATAATCCTTTCAGAGGAGTTCTTTAGCTGTGAATGGAATTTAAAGTCACATTAAAAACAGATGGATATAGGCACATATTGAATTGTATGTAGTGGCTACCTTCTCCCCCCTCTCTAGAGAAGACATATAACTACATCAGTGTAGTGTCACCAGGTTATCTGCATTGTCACTAAAAAAAAATTAATCTTTTTAATCACAGAAACATTTCCCACAAGATAATTTTTATTCTTTACAGGCTTTTTCTGTTTTATTTTGTTATAATCTTTTTAATCACAGAAACATTTGCCACAAGATAATTTTTATCCTTTACAGGCTTTTTCTGTTTTATTTTGTTTTAATTCAGTGTCTTACCAGGCAAAAGTATGTGCAGACAACGCACATCAGAAAGGGCAAGCTCTTTACAAGCACAGGGAGGTCCAATAGAGTAACCTTGTTCTCAAAAGCAATGTGACAAATAGACATTTTGTATGTCTCTGAAGTTTGCCATGGACAGAATTAGAATTCCATGTAAAATTCACAATGGCATTTGAAATAATGCCACCTCAGCAGTAGATGTAGGTTGAAAATTCCCCAATTATGAGAAACATTTAACAGATGACACGAAATACCTTATGTGATTCTAAACCAATACTGAAAATGAAGGGGCCCTACTTGAGATATGATGCAATCTTGTATGAAGATCTACCATATGTCTTATTTAGATAATGTGGGGGGGAGAGGGTAAGAGTAATCCACGTTCCTAATTATTCTGTGCTCTTAAAAAAAAAAAAAATCAAGATCTTACAAATGTAGCAGAACAAAACTGTTCCTAATTATTCTGTGCTTTTAAAAAAAAAAAAAATTAAGATCTTACAAATGTAGCAGAACAAAACTAAAAACCTGACTAAACTGATGACATCAACTATGTGCAAACTGGTTTTTAATCCAATGGGGTTTTGCAAGGTCATTAGGAAAAAAGAAACTGTACTAGCCCTTAACATTGAAGTAAATAAGCCTGTTCCCTCTGTGCAGGCAAGTCTATAGTGACACATCTTTCCTCACTGAGTGCCTTTGAAATAGTCTGTATTTGGTTCCCAGTCACAGAAGACTGGATTTTGATAGCGTTACACTTGTTAGAAACACCAACCGCAGATAATAAGTCATTTCAGTGATGGTGACTCCTCAGATACCTGTAAGCACATGACAATCCAGACCACAAGCTAACCATGGTAATAATCCCCACGTGCATTATGTGCAAAGTCTACACTGTCATAAATTGCAAGATTATGTTATTGCTAACTTAAACTGTAACAATGTATTAAAAGATTGCTGATCATAGCTGGAAAAAATGAAAGGAACTAAAGAGTGCTCTCCAAAATCCTATTTATAGTTAAAAGGATATTAACAAAAAAAGGTTACGTTTTAGTACCTTTCTGAGCCTAAGATGACCCCACTTTTCTTTATCACTACCTTGATATCGTCCAGGGGTAGAACCAAGCAGGTACACCCTAGAGAAAGAAAAAAACCAACACCAACTTGCACGCAGCTCTGCAGTGTTTTGGTTTGTAAAGTATTAAGGTATTTAAGCAAAATCTATCAGCAAGATTGAAAAAAGAATTGCTTCCAGAAATAATTAATCTTTCACACTTAAGATTTACAATATAAAGTAGATTTTCATCTGTATAGTTTATTATTAGAAATCTATATGGCTGTCATGCACCACCAGGCTGCTCCATGGCATAGATGGGAACTGTATCTATTTCTGTGTACAAAAATGCAGAAGACAGATGATGCTAGCAATAAATGCAAATAGCCCACTTGGCACAGAACTGGGCATGTAATTTTGAGAAAAGCCAATCTATTGCTACATCCAAATCAGCAGATTCAGGTATGAGATTTCATTTGGGCACCTAATAGTTCAGATGCAAAGTACAGCTTGTTCACCTGTCTTCCTAATAATGGCTTAGTAGCCTGTTTGACTTTGCCCTGAAAACAGAGACCTGCCCAGAGTCACAACAAACAGATGGTTTAAGAAGCTGTTCTTTACTGCATCTTGCACGTAGATTTATATCTTCTAGTTATTTTATATGGCAAGGAATCAACCCTTCTCCTAACAAGTGACTCTTCCCTAACCCACACAAACTCACATCAGCTAGGGCTCAGCCAGCCTGTCCAAGCTCATGCACATGACCAAGTGAATAAGAACAGCAGCTCAGGCTGTTACCTCACCTGACTAGAAGGTAAAAACTTTTTTTTAACCCCCTCCAGTCTTGTAAGACTCCACGTGAAGAAAAAAAACCCTTTGTTTTATATATAGACAAGGTTTCAGCTTTCATTTCCACCAGTTTATGACCTTTTTCAACCTTCAACAATTTTTTTTCCAGTTTATAAAACTGCAATTAAGTAGCCAAGGAGATTTACACTTTCTGAAATAAATACCATACTTCAGTGGAAATGCAGGATGTACCTAAGTAAATTAAGCATCCTGTATTATTTTAAGTAATATCAGCAATGTGATACTAGAGAAGACTGTTTCAAGACAAAATATATCACTGCTTAACATAACATTGCCTACCAGACACAATCCATGCCTGTAATGGGCAAAATTCTATGCACACATACATGGATTTAACTTTGCCTTAAAAATACAGAGGCCTGTTCTTAATAAAAATCTCCCATCATAATAACCCTGGATTATGTGATCCCTCTTACATGACTAGCCAAATACAACTCAATTTTTGTCCACCTAAGTTTTGAGAGCAAATATTTAAGCCAGACTGACTTAAATGAACCTCTGAGTCCCTATTACTCACAGCTACCTTCAGTCAAACACAAGGTCTAATAGATCCTAACAGATATGTTTAATTTTTTGGAAAAAAAGCATGCAAGTTACTATAAACATAAGATAAGTACCTTGTCTCTGATAAATCATGTTCTTGAATCAGATCTATCCATTCCTTGAGCGTAGGAGAATTGTAAGCCATCAAGTAACTTATTAGGTCAGATTTAAAATTAGTTTCAGATTCACCAGCAGAACCAGTTGCTCCCTGAGGTAGCCTTGGATATAAAGGGCTTAGCCACATTCTAAAAACAAAGCCAAAAAAACAAGGACACTATACATTACCATATGGTTTTTAGTAAGTGACTAAAGCACATCTGAAGGTCCTAAATGAATACTAGACAGATTTATTTTTATACTAACTATAAGGCAACTTGCCTTTACATTACAACTACAGAATCAAGTCTTATACTCAATAGCACAAAACTAATACTTTCAAATGAAAACAAGCATCTCAGCACATTTAACCATGCATCTGTTTACAGCTTTCATCACTGTTAAACAAGACAGGCTCAGACTTACCAACAAGCAGCCCTTTAATCAAGATTTTCTGTATGAATACAACACTGCAACACATTCTGTTAAGCTACTGGTTTGTGTAATGATATAGAAAAACACCAGTTACAGCATCTGAAATGTCTGCATAGTCTGAAGAGTGGCCCACAATGACAATTTGCCTCTCCAGAACTTCCATCACAAAAAAACAGGGTGGACACTACACAGGGAAAACATTTCTTTCCAGACACACATTATTGTAGCCCTGGAAACCAAAGGCTCTGCATTATCAACTTTACAACTTTTGCTATCCTTTGTGATTCAGAAGTCTATAAAGCAGAGAAGCTAGTGAACCATCATATTGGTGATGCTGCGTATTATTGCAGTGTGCAAAAGTTAAAAAAACCATTTTTCATGTTTGACAAGTAGGGCAACTTGTTAAGCATCTCAAATAGGTAATTACATACTGCCTTGGACATCTGAAAAGCTAACTGCCAAGATACTAAAGCTGTCCCTAAGTAAAAGATTTAAAGGCAAAAAAAAAATCAGGGGCTGTGTTTTTGCCACTCAAAAACCCCTATGAGAGCTTGCCTCAAGCAAGTGAAAAGCCTCAGAACCTTGCCATATTTAATGCCAGCAAAACGGATGTCAAGGTGACAGTAACTTCTGAAAAGCCATTTTAAATTAGTTTGACGAAAAAATGTTATACCATGAGTTACTGTGGAGATCTAACTAAAAAAATGCTCCCATAAAAACAGCCAAGAACGGAAGAGGTTGAGAAGCTTTATATTAACATGTCACGTGCTCTAAACAAAACTGTATCCCAAGCTGGCTGTTAAGTTTAAAAACTACCAAAAAAAAAACAGGAAGAAAACTCCTTCCAAGGAAAGGATACTGGGTCATCTACTGTATTAAGGAACCAATGGTTCTCAGCATTTATCAAGTTACATTCTAGATATATTCACATCATTCTTGCGGTATTAAGATAATCTTTAAATAGCTACTTCAGATTTGTATAAAGAGGACTTTATAGCTAGGTAGTTTTTTCATAGAGAGTCAGCATGGCATAATAAAAGACCTTAAACAAATCAGACTGAGTTTAAGGCAACAGCCAGCTCAGGACATAATTCTGTTTACAGTAAAAAGCAAGCAGAGTTCAGGCTTAGACAGCTACCACCATTCTAGGCTTGATTTTTTTTTTTTCCCCCTGCAGGATAGTTCTATCTTAGGAGTCTAAGACTTGTAGCACTGGATCATCTGACCTAACATCCCCCATCTCCAGCAGTAACAGATATCTACAGAAAGTATTAAAGCAAATATACACCTGCTAGAGATTGTTGCTTACCCCTGAGTTTTCTGGTGCCAATCTTCAGCAATAAGATTGGATGTATGTATCACAACTCGAAGACCTTCTTCATATAACAACAACATCATTTTCCTTTAAAAAAAACAAAGATACATAACACCTCATCTGTTTCAAGTACACTGAGAGCAGTAGATAAAATAACAATTAATTAAAATGCTCTAAGATAATTATGTTCAAAACATTTGTTCTGCATAGTACAAACAGACTTCAATCCATGTGTATGTCAAACTCGCGTGGCAGTCATTAGACTATACTATATATTTTGCCAGCAGTGTCATACAATATATTCCAGAGTACAGCTTAACATCCCATGCAAGTGATTTCCCAAAGCAAAAATGGATACTTGCAGAAGACTTTCTATATTTGTGATGTTCTTCAGATAAAAAATAATTAAGGAACACTAAAAGGCCTTTGCTTACAGATGAATTTATTAAAACCTTTTTCTTTGAAAGGACCCCAAAATTCAGTAATTATTTCCAGATCATCTACATTAACTGCAAAAACTGAGTAAATCAGTGTTTTGTCCAACTTGTGAATGACTGATCAAGCATTAAGTTCTGGTATTAAGGCATGAGTTAAGAGCCAGGACCTGCAATTCACTGACTTCAATGACTTGTCTAACTTGCACATCTATCGACCTAATAGCTTATTTGTTTCCTTTAACTAGAACAATCCTACCATCTATAAATACAAAATAATTAACAACATTTTTCTTTGCGACTCATCAATTTCTATGAAACCCAGTTTTAGTGCTTTAAAATAACTTCCAGATGAATGAAACACACATAGAACATCAAAGATACTACTTTTAAAATTCCATCAATATACATTAGGCCTTCAGAATTATGTTTTCACAAACAGTAACAATCTATCTTCCTATCTCAAATACTGTAAGACACCCAACACCCAACGCAGTCCAATCATGGTAACCGCATGTACCAACTCGGTCGTCATCTTTTGAAGTGGAGCTTTTTACTTCATAACTGTTACTTACGTATGGTGAGTTCCAAACGCAATATCCAGTTTAGCCTATAAAATTAAAAAGTTGATAATTAAAAATTCCTATTGTGCATTCCTATAAGAAAAAAAGGAGGAGAGGTGCTTCTTCATTTCGTTCGATTTCACTGCTCTCTAGTGGACAGATGACAAAATACATTATTTTTCTCCTCAACACCTTTAATGTACTTTCTAATTCCCAGAAGTCAGTTAGTCTTTAAACAGCAAGGCAACTCTTTGCTGGAACTGCTCCTGCAAAATTTCTGGTCTCTTACAGCAATATTTTCAGAAACAGTCAGCCTCGCAGAAAAGGTCCTGAGGGTTCTGCTGGACACAGAGTTGAACAGGAGCCAGCAATGTGCCCTTGCAGCAAAGATGCCCAACAGTGCCCTGAGCTGCACTAGGAGGAGTGTTGCCAGCAGGCCAAGGGAAGTGAGCAATCCTTCTCGTCTACTCAGCACTGGGGAGGCCACACCTGCAGTACTGGGTCCAGTTCTGAGCTCCGCAGTACAGCAGAGACACGGACACACTGCAGAAAGCCTAACAAAGGGCCACCAAGACAATTAAGGGACTGAAGCATCTCTCCTATGAGGAAAGGCTGAGAGAGCTGGGGCTCTTCAGCCTGGAAAAGGGAAGGCTCAGGGGGATCTCATCAATGTGTACAAATACCTGAAGGGAGGGTGCAAGGAAAAGGGAGCCAGGGTCTTTTCAGTGGTGCCCAGTGACAGGACCAGAGGCAACGGGCACAAACATCAGGAAACACTTTTCTTACTGTGAGGATGACCGAGCACTAGCATGAGTTGCCCAGAGAGGGTGTGGAGTCTCCCTCCTCGTAGATATTAAAACCCCATCTGAACACTGTCCTGGACAACCAGCTCTAAGCAACCCTGCTTAAGCAGGAGAGTTGGACCAGATGACCTCCAGAAGTCCCTTCCAACTTCAACCATTCTGTGATTCTGAAGCATATGATGACTGTTATAAGCAGTTTAATGGCTAACATTGCAAAGAAAAGGACAAAAGCCAGACAGGAATGCTTATCAGTGCTCTGCTCCAATTAGAGTATTTAGAGCACAATTTCTACAGAAAGAATGAGACACAAGTTACAGATGTTAAGAAAATACTTTTAGCCAGTGATGGCTCCAACACTGTGCCTCGTTAATATGGGCATAAAGGAGAAGATTAAAATACTTATATTTCATTTTTGGGGCACTAACACAATGGAATGCATGCAGACTACCAGAAGAACCTGAAGCAGTATGCTCAAATAGGAAAATCATCACAAATGCCATTTTCCCCTACTACTTACTATTAACTACACTGAAGTTTATCATACGGGACATACTACATTAAAATTCTTGTTGTGTGTGAAAATGAAATATTATATGCAAAAACATGAATTTATTCTTAGCATATCTGAAACTGTTGCTACACCACAACTTAGTGCAAACACATCAATCTCTAGGAAGCTCAGAGTTACCAGACCCTTTGAGAAGGCAGAAAATTCCAAGATCATCCTCCTCCTGACAAAGATATCCCCATGATCAATAATATATTCTGCCTAGGAAAATCCTTAAACACTGGCAAGTTGCCATAACCACATCCCTTCCCCTGGTTGAAGCCAATAACTTTACAACTCTGGGACAGCAAAAGAGTGACCATAACATCAGAGAAAACAGCATGTGCCAGGAAGTGTGCTCGTAACAATTTTAACAGCATTATGGAGTTTTATTTGTAACAGCATTTTCTTGTGTAAAACATATTTGGACAAAAAATAATTCTTTGAAGATACTTAAGATTACAGTGACACTAGGGCTAAGTTCTGTGCTTCACCTCAAAAAGTGGTTCCTCGTCAGTCATTACAAGAATCTGAGTGTAACATGTTAGTGGAGAAGGTTTGCAGCTCTTCTGTGAGCACCATGACATTTTTGTGGGCAGTCGTTTTGTGCAAACCTCTTGTTGGTGACAGTCTACCATAATCACAGAAGACCAGGAACATCGTTACCATGTTCATATGGTCCTGGTAAGTATATTCCTTAAAGCATAACAACAAATTCTTGACTTCCCCTATAAGGTGTGTCTCCAAAAGATGATACAAATGTTAATTACCTGACAAAAGCTAATGTTCTCATAGGGGCGTGCTTGTGCAAGCAGTTCAGCTTTGGATTCTCTCTTTTCGCCATGAACTATCAACAATGGCTTCTTCCTGAAATAAAAGGAGATTACTATTAAAACACCAAGTGAATTAGTAATAAGTCTAAGTCACTCCTTCATGTAGCTATGACTTCTGGCCCCTAAATCTAATAGCCCAGCAGGAAGATGGCACTAAAATCTATATGCCTTATTAACTCAAAAAAGCAGTAGCTACACCAGAACCTCCAAGAGAAAGACACTAGAAAACTTCAATGGAAAAAAAAAAAAGTAAAACAGGAAGCATGGAGTAAATCAGACCTAAAATAGAAACTAATAATACCAGATCTTGTAAGGAACTGCTGCCTGTATAGCTGGAAACAGATAGAAAAAAGGTCTCAGAAGTATTGATATATACAGTGTGGATCTAAGACAATTTAATCATTGTTACCTTACAGAGAAGATGGGAAGAAAGAGGGAAAAGGAGAGGGATAGGTCTATTCCAGCAGTAGTTTCATGTTCACTTCCCAATACTCTGTTCTACTACATTTCCAGTAAAATGCAAAAGGAGAGAAAACTGTACGCCACACGATCAAGGTTGCAATTATCAGAATGGAATTTCAAGCAAACAGGATGACTGCTTTCATGACAATACCCAGCAACTCCAACCATATAATAGCCACAACATATCATCTTGATCACTTTCACATAGCTTTTTTGCACCTTTCCTACATTCCCTCCTTCCTCTTGCATTACCTTACTCTTGGCTCAGTAACCTGTACAGCAAAAAGCTTGCTGTTCCATCTCTATAGGTCATCTACTGCACTGTTGTCATGGGCCACAGTGGGATGTCATGTTAGTTAATAAAAATCAGAAACCAACCATACTGAACTCTGACCATTTAACAGTCTTAAAAAGAGGCAAGAAATCAAAAGAACTACAACTGTGAATAAGTATGCAAGGAAAACTAAGAGTCTACACATACACAATTGGTAACAATAATTTGCAACTACCAGCAAGCATTTATCATTGAATTATAACAGGAACTTGCACGAAAAGAATGATTTGGAAACTGTATCATTTCATCTTCAAAAAATAAACATACCTGAATTCCTGTGGATACTGCTTTACAAGCCATCCCACATCTACACAGTAGTTAAACTTGTACATAAGAAAAAGAAACCAGAGTCATCAAAAAGAAAAAGCAGAGTTTGTCAGAACAATGAACTACAGCAAGGAATGCTTTCTATGTAAAGTCATCACTCAATACCACTTATATTGTACACACCATGTTTTAAAAACAGGTGAAATTTTTGAATTTCACATGCTTTCTCTCATGTCTCTAATTCCAGAACGAATTAAAGTTATTCAAAAGCATGTATTAGTGTTCATAAAATTTAACATACAGAACAAGACTCACATACACATAATGTAAAAGCTCTGATTCAAGAACCATCTCTTTGCCATGTGCTTATACCATGAACAGTAGTAGCAAAAGCTTCTAAGCAATAACAAAAATATCATTCCTAGATTGCAAGGCTTTCAAAAAATCATTTACATGCCATAAATATGTGTTTTTAAATTGTGCATTCCCTGAAAACAGAGGAAAGCAATCTTATAATTGCCTGAATTCTAAGCAGAACATGAGACTATTTTTATATTTCAATAAGTTGTTGTTCAGTTGAGAACACTTAAGAATTCCATCTGCATTTTAACAAGTTCCCTGCTAATACCAGCTACATGGCACAAACATGGATTACCAAGCTGAAGGTTAATGAAGTGAAATAAGCAAGTGAAATCAATTTGTCAAACAGGAAACTCACCTGGGCAGAAGATATGAGAGTCCCAAAAAGAGGAGACAAAATATCTATTAAAAACATGAGAGCATAATTGAGTAAAAAAAGGTTCAATTAAGCATTTCACATCTTGAACAGTTTGGTAACTACCACAAGTACCAGATTTTTCAAAGACATGGTGTAACAGACATTCACAATGAAGTTTACTGCTCTGAATATTCAAGTCACCAATTCTCCTGTGAAACCCTTATGGTCTTACATCTATAAAAAGCATTAACTCTCTCTCAAAAAAGTAGAAAACAAATTATAGAAACTCATTAGGAGAAAGACCAAGATCATACGGAGAAAGGTCAAACTACTCTCTCCCCTACATAAAGGGCTTGAAGAACTGTGGCAGGGTAGAAGCAGTAAGGTCATAGCTAATGCTCAAAGACTTACCTGTTGCTGACTGGTTGTAGGATATGTGTACCCTTAGTTCATTCATGGTAACACAGAAAACTAATCCAACTGAGGATTTACAACCTCAATAACTGAAGCACAGCAGCAACTTTAAAGCGTATCCTACAAATAACCTTCTAGGATTGACAAAATATTTCATGCCCTATCTCTATAGAATATGATTTTGCAGATTAAACAAACAAAAAAGTAAGCTCCTCCATCAGCTCAACTAACCACCTAGCAGGACAACTAGTCCTCAAAGAGAACAAGCCAAAAGCCACAATGAATACATGAAGCAGATGAAGACATACAGCAGTAAAGCAAGTGAGGTCTCTGACACCAGGCTGCTAACAATAATCAACGCTCACAGGGAGCACATAAGGTTGAAGTAAAGTTACAACCTAATTGTATAGCTCGTCAGTCATTTCTCGTCCTTCAAAGAACTACAAAATTCTTCTGCCTCATTTTACTGTATTAATGCTTGTTCCTGATTCTGTCTTGTGATTTATGAGATTTCATTCCCGAATGAGGGGATGTTTACAGGTGCATAGAGCTGTTCCCCTTTACATCAAACTACAACTACACAGCATTCCTGAAGCACCAGCATTGTACACCCAAGCCTTCACTCCATCTTGACTTACGCTCAGTTCTAATTGAATTTAAACAGACCCATGAATCCCAGACACAGAACTTCAGAAGCACTACCTCATACCGCGTCAAGTAATGGTGAATTACGAGGCCCAAACCACTCAGCAGTAGGAAGTGCAAACAGCTACTCAGGGAGCACGGTTACACACCCAAGAAAAGCATCCCTTCAAGAGCCAGGAAAGCAAGCAGTTTTCCCCAGATTAACTCACACAGAAAGCAACAATAAGCACCATATGACTTGCCTTGGCTAAACGCACGTTGTATTTGTGCAGCATAACTCAGAAGTTACAACAGAATCAGCAGCAGCAAATTAATGCTCTATACACTATACTTCTAATAGAGAAAGGCAAAAATAAGAGAACCAGTTCCTACAACCTGCACATTTAGAATGTGAAGCCTCAGTTACACCAAGGAATATTTGAACTTAAAAATATCCACAAACAAAAAATAAGCAATATCTTGCAAACTAGTCTCCCAAAAGCTTACTTCTATACAAGCCCCTTGTTCACCTTTTATGTGCAGGGCTCCAGAATTATAGCTCTGTTCAATTCCACTGACTTTAGTGAGAAAAAACCTGAAAGGGTTCCCTCCATTCAACAAATCCCAGGTATCTTGGGCTTCACTGGGTGTTTCATCATACTCCTCTGCTTTCTGATTCTCTGAGAGTTCATCATCTTTGTGAAGATTCAAAGGATGTTCTTTGGGTGCATCACATTTTTCTTCTTTCAGTGTTTCTTTGTGGGCATGCTTTTGCTGATCTTCAGGCTCTTCATCACTACTAGAAAGACACCAGCCTAAGCCTTCTTGGTTAGTTCTCTGTTTTTCTGCTGGAGGTATTTCTGTAGAAAAACTTTTATCACCAAGCTTCAAGGGAGAAGCTTTTCTCTTGTGAGCAGCTTTCCTAGCTTCAGAGCACGGATATTGTGGCCCACTTGTTCTGCCACGTACAGCATCCAATGGTGAAGATGTAGATGGCTTTTCGCTGTCAGAGTTTTCCTCGGTACTTTCATCACTACTAGACACTGTCCATTTTCCATGTGCACCTTCCTGAAGCATGTTCCTAGGGATTAAAAAACAAAACACCAAAGAGAAACCGGGCATTTTTGCGATGCTCCAGTCTGTTTCTCCTCCTAGTTTCCATTTCGTTATTAGAAGATAACTGTGCTTTTTGTTTCTGTGCCCAGGAAACAAAGAAACACGTGCGATGGGAGCAACCGTGAGATACGAAGCAGCTAATGCTGAAATCCGCACACGGAAAGCCCCTGGGACAGGGGCACGTACAGGAAAGCATTTCAGCAGTCAGAAGAGGAATACGCATCGCACAGGTATTTCTCATACCGACTCTAACGCTACAGGGCCTCGTGCGCTCTGCCAGGGAGACACAGCAGCACGGGGCAGCACCGGCGCCG
>NW_010098069.1:0-4502 GCF_000699245.1 Pterocles gutturalis
TTGTAACACTTCTATTAAACGTTCTCAAAGGTGCTTTCTTCTTCCTCCCCTTTCTGTAACCCTCACGTAAAAAAGCCCCCCAGAGCAAAAGGGGGACAGGAGTAATTTTCTTTTTTTTTAAACAGTTCAGGAAAGTAAATTTGAGCCTTGCCTTCAGTATTTCTAAAACCAGCATCAAAAAACTTATTTGATGCAGAAGCTCATTTATAATTTCCACGAATATGACAAGATTAACCTTATCGGCAATGGAAATATACCTCAGCTTGAAGGCATCAGAGGTTATACCAAGTACTGAAAAACCTTTTCTTTACATAGATCTAGAGAAAGAAACCTCAAATTCTTCCTCCCAAGTGGCCAGCTGAGACATCAGAACAAGTCAAATATTAAGATTTTACTTCCCTGTAGCATCTGTTTGTTGAGGTAATCTGCAATTCGTCTACTAAAAATGGAGCAGAATGAATGAAATTACTGCAAATGGAGCAGCAGACTATTTAGAACTAATTGCAGAGTATAATTTAGTTTTATTATAATTAGTTGATAAGCTTCATCTTCATCTCAAATATCTTCTTAATAAAATTAAGTTCAAGCGCAAGTCCTTTTTGTTGGCTGGATGCATTTCCCTTTGCAAAAATGAAATTAAAGCCAGCCTGCTGCTTTTAAACAAAGCATTGGAGACATCACAATATACTGGTATCAAATACGGTTTGCATTAATATGAATAATATTAACTATTATGCATTACTATCAATATGCATCAACAAGAAAGCAAAAAATCTAAGCCAACAGTACATCTGCCAAAGAGAAGTTACTTTTGTCGCCATTTCAGTACCTGGTAAGAGTCTAGAGAGACTAAACAGGCAAGTTCAAGGCTTTATGTATAATTAAGGAAAGGACAAAAAAAGGCTTGCATTTGAAAAACCAAAAAGTTGTTTAAGGCACTCCCACCTATATATTCTATATATTTATTTTTATTCCAGAAACTGACAAAAGTCAGATTTTGACAACACATATCAAAACGAAGAAAGTATCGCACAGTATTACTAAAGCAGCATAAACTGCACTCACGTTTTTTATTTAGTTTTAAGTCTTTCACGGACTTAAACCCCTACTCCACTCAGATAATTTCATCGTCACCTCAAACATCGTTTGCACTTCAGGCTGGTTACCAATTTGTTTTTTCTTTGGCCCCTAATCAGCAGCTCAGTGCATTTGAATGGATCATACTAGTTGATATTCACACTACATGAAGCACTTGCAGAAGAAAATCCTGCATATATTGCATATATTTATGTCATAAAATCATGGTGTGGTATTAGATAAAGAAATAAGAACGAGTTACAGAAACCCTCTAAGAACTATTCAGACAGGAACGTCTAGATTTTGTAGATGAAGAGGAGCTGTCTGATCTATGAAATGTAGCTAGTAATAAACCCACGTTCAGTGTATCTCCAGCTGCGTAGCTACACGTATGCAACAGGACTAATGACATTTTACAAAGGCACTGTATTTTTTATCTGCTTTAAAAAAAAAAAAATTCCTTCTCAGCAGTTAATAGAAGCCTGCCCACTTGCAGAAAATTCCCTGCTGGATACTGTTTCTCAAGACACAACCTGATATAGATATACAATAGGGGAGCAGGGTGTTGTCGTTGATAAAAAGGAATACAGCCAAGTGTCATATGCAGATTTATGAAAAATAAATTTATTACATAACACCTTGTTTTAACAATGTTTGATTTTTTTTTTTTATTCAGAATACTTGCATCATTCATGTAAAATAGTTTGATACAGTACATTGTATGTAAGTTTTCCTCATAATTTCTAAGGCTCTCCTAACACCTTGATCCTCTGCTGTAGGAATGGCACCCCTAAACAACGTGCGAACATTTAAAAAAAATAATTAACTGAAGAAAATTTAAAATCCACTACACCAAGCTGGTTCTCAAAAATCATGATGAAATATCTGAATGGATGCCGCACCTTTGCAGGAAATATCGTTCATGCTTTTTTAATCCCAAAGCATGCTCACAAATCATTAACACCAACAGGAAAAAAATAAAACACTGTCTATGACAATCATTTTAGTTTGTTTGCTGAACCAAACCAGTTTATATCAATGACAACATACTTATTTTACTATCAAATAGCAGCTTTAATACCAGTCAAGTCATAGATTTAAAAACAAAACCAAAAACTTATGTTGGAAATTAATCTTTGGGACATTTTTAATTGCTGGAAAAAATGCAAACATTTTCATGTTGTTAAAAAAAATCTTATCGTAGCAATCGTGTCGGTCATAAAACATTGATTTAGGTGGAAAATGAACCAACCCACAAAAGTCACTAAAAATAAACATCTATCAAAACTGTTTCAATCAGAGTCACGGTTAGTTTGCTTTTTTGCCATGGTAACATATACTGTATGCTTCAAGTACCAGTTCAAAGATGTTGTGTACTATTGGTCAGATAAAGTTGTTACATCAAGAGAATTCACCACATACAACAACAAAAATGCTTGCCCCTAGCACATTTCACAGCTTCAACTGCTACAGACTGTCACTGGAAAAAGGAAAAAAAAAAGCATCAGTCAGTCTGAACCATGTCAAGTAAACTATGGAAGTAGCACATCCACAACACAAACTGTGCTAGCACTTTCTTTTCAAGTCTAACCCCAAAAACAGGTACAATTTGGGAGCCACTACTCCGCTCAGTGGAAGGGGGTGGATCGTGGCAATCGGACAGGTTGGAGGTGTGGTTGTACAGTACATTCTCATGGCCCAAGCCAGGTTCCAGGCAGGCAGCTGCGCGGCCGGTCCTGCAGCATTAGCAACAGTGCATTGACGTTATTGGGATGCAGCTCAGTACCGATGTGTCTGATGCGAGTACTGTGGTGGCTGCTGGGAGGTAGCTGAATATCCCATGCTGCTCTGTGGCTGTGATGTGCTTGGTCCAGGGTTGGGGTAGGCAGCATGGGGGTTGGAACGCTGCAGAGGGGTAAAAGCAGAGGAAATGCAATCCTTTGTAACAGGTACATTGCGAGACAGCTTTGCCTAGCAGTTTATTTCTTCAAGAGGTACCAAGCACACATAGTCTCAAAGCAGCTGCGCTGCCAGGTTTCTTTTCACTGACTCTGATTACAGCAGGTACAGTTATGAACATCATGAATACCAGATGAGACAGTGACAGTTACCACCTTTCAGTTATCCATACTAATTATCTCCTGTGAATCTACACCCATCATAGTCAAACCTCCAACCAACCCTCCAGACAGCCATGGTACCCCTGTGTGTGACACAAGGCTACCACCGGTCCCAGCAGTGGTGTTCTCCACTTGTTCCCTTTCCCGAGAAGGTACGTTGGGGTGGAGGTCTGAACAGTGCATCTTACCGCTCATGAGCCACTCTGCATTATTCTGGAGACTTTCCTCTATAAAGGATATGCTTGCCACCCTGTTGCATCACCTGGGAGTACAGGCTAAGAGCACTGCGACTGTTTAGGCTAAGGCAGCATCCAGCAGCAGCCTTACAACTGCCTGAAGGAGAGTTAAGAAAACATCTGCACAGTTCTCAGTGGAAGAGTGTTCAGGGGGAAATGGTCACAGATTGTGGCTTGGGAGGTTCAGGGTGGACATTAGGGGGAAAAAAAAATCACAAAGAGGCTAGTACAGCACTAGCAGAACCTGCCCAGAGAGGCTTTGAAGTCTCCATCTATGGAGGCTTTTAAGAGTCAGCTAAACAAAGCCATGGCTGCCCTGATTTTGCATTAGCAACAGTCCTGCTTCAAGCAGGAGACCGGACTAGATGCTCTCCAGAGGCCCCTTTCAACCAGCACTTCTACAATTATTTATTGAGTAGAGGATTCGTCATTGCAAGAAGCTCTGAGCAAAACAACAAGTGCGTACTTCAATTTCAGCCTAAGCACTAGTTATTTACATATCACGCCTTGTACAGGAAAAAAAGATTGCATGGGGATTTTCAATCTAAGCATATGACCACTTAGTAACATTTAACATTTCACTAAATTAACACAACTTCATTACACTATTATGCAGCTTTACATTTATGCTAAGGCTCATGCACACACACAAATTTTGCAGTGCTTAGAAACTGCTGTTTAACTCTTGATATTGCAAGATGTACTGAGTTTGTTAGCAAAAGCTGCTTCTAGCAAAGGTCTGCAAAGTTGTCTAAGGTGAATATCCAGGACTAGGATATTGCTACCCACACATGAATACGCAAAGCTATGGTGAACCAACATCCTGAAAAAGTAAAACACTAAAATAGCTTTACAGATTTTATAAAATAAATTGTAAAAATAATAAATAACAACTCCATTACTTTTTTCCTGACATTCAGCATTTAGAACAGAAGCTATAAGCAGGATGCTGAAATGATGGCAGAAATCAAAAGGCAAACTCTACTTGTTAACATGTGCTCACAGGACAGAGCTAATTCTCCAGGGGTGTTTAGTGTAAAGGGGAAGAAATGGCTGGACCAGCACTAAA
>NW_010098069.1:4533-7023 GCF_000699245.1 Pterocles gutturalis
CCAGTGCTGTTGAACTGCACTGTTAGCACTGTGACTGAGCTTCTGTGACATTTGCCTTCACTCTTGAGATGGACTAAGTCACTCATCAACTGAAGCGCCACACCTCTGGTTCACCCTTCTCTGTGTAACAAATATAGGATGTACTTCACAGAGCAAAAACCCCTGAATATTCTTTTTGCCCAAGCATGGCTCCTGGACGCAGGACACTATCACAAGTTTAACCATTTAAAACCTGAACATTCATTTCAGTTGCAAACACTTTCTGCATCCTGACTTCTAAAGCAGATCTTATTTTAAGACAGAGGCAATTAAAAGTAATCAGATTCTTTCATGACACCCGGCACAAGAAGTGGCTTTTGTTTAAGAACAAATGTAAATATCCAATCCTTTCTAAATACCATTAAGCACCCAGAGGGTTACCACAAGCAAAATCTCAGAGTAGTGGAATTGTTCCAGCCTGTTTAGTCACACTGCCTTTGGAAGTGTCATATTGCAGATTTAAATGAGAAGGCAAGGAAGTCTGTGTGCCATGTGTCTACTATTTTTATGCATGGCAGAAAAGGACAGAAGGTCAACTTGCTCTGCAGAGAGTAACGACTTCTGAGTGGATGGAGAAACTGCCTTAGTGTGTCTTGCCCAGGAGACGGCAATCCTTCTTCACAAGCTTTACATGGGGAATTTGAGCAAATTAAATGAAGAACAAAGGAACAGGTGTTTGATTAAAACAGAGGATTGTATTGTAATATTTGTTTGCAGTCTCCTCAAGTTGCAGGAGCAGAAGCAAAAAATGTGAGGAATTTTTTTCAGGGAGACCTGAACCCAGCAATAGGCAACTCCTAACTGCTTTGGTTCCAGTGCTAGCAAGTTCAAGTCTCCTTCCACTGATTACCATGTTTTCCAGATACCGTAATCAGAACAAATCTACCCATGGCCTTCTTGCAAGACTGGAGAGAAGACTTTTTTTTTTTTTTCCAAACCAGGTGTTTTGCCTCCTAAAGAGATAGCAAAAAGATTAGTCAGGAGCACTCAAGTCACCAATAAGAGCTCCTGACATGGCAAAACAGCAGTTACCGCTATCTCAAGGCAGAAGTATTCTGAAATTACATTTGTTGAAAAGGGCTGGCTGCAGCTACAATCTTGGGATGGACATCTGAGAGCACAGAAGTTTTGACTAGCCTGAGCTGAAAACAAACTCACTTCAACTCCCGCTGAAGCAATCTGAGCCTTCTGCCTTCCCAGCTAGCAAATCTCAGCTCTTGCCCACAGAAGTGGAAGACAAAGGTTGTTCAAACTGCCAAGCTGCAGTAGCAAAATGAGGTGAAAGGTGTGTACAAGGGCATGTACATGGGGCTCCCTAACACAGTACCTGCAACCTCTGCATCAATCTCCTTAGATATGTGGCTCAACACAAGAGGAATGTTAAGAGAGAGCTGCATTTGCCTTCTTAAAAATAGACACAGACCTGAAGTAGTAGAAAGACCCAGCTAAATGACCCAACAGCAATCAGCTTTGCAGCTTGCCAAATTGAGCAGGCTTAAACTCCTGTAAAGGAGGGCTCTGTGATGCATAACTCAACTAAAAGAAAGACAATGTTTATACTTGGAGGCATCCCACTCTGCAGCACTGTAGTTAAGGCTGACCACTACTTGAAACAGCTCTAAAAACCTTTGTCGTTCAAGGAGAACAACTTGAAAACTGATATGCTATTCATGTCCTGGGATAAACTGAGCAAAGGCACTTGGGGACTACATGAAGGATCTCACAGTAGTGCTCCTGAAAATGACCTTGTTTTAGATTTTTCGGTACTTTCAAGTTTTGCCCAATGCTGGAAATATCCAGATCTATACAAGGATAAGGGTAATGCCCCCAAGGCACCCTTTGAAGACATGTGGTACTCTGAAGAATAAACTCCAAAATGAAAGATTTCAAAACCATTGGGTTATTTATGGAGAAAAAGTTATCAAACTGTGAAAAGAAAGTTGTAGTTTTGCTACAGAATATAAGCATAGCTAAGTGGATTCCAGATATTGGGGGAGGGAAGGAAGGAGAGACTATCCTTCTTCATCTTTAAATTAACTGAAAACACTGCCAGCAATTTCTGACTTCCCTATCTTTTAATTCCATTCAGGACTCTCTTCCAGTTGGCCTTCTGCACTACTCACTCCATGTGAACCAGTATTTATCAGTTCCTGCAGACTAACATCTTCACCAGCGGGCCTCCTCCTGAAATCTATTCCCTCCGCTTCCAAAGTCTGCCATCTGTCTAACTACTCCTATGCACATCATCTGAAGTCTTCCTGCTCCTCTTTTGTAATTTCTTAGCTTGCATTAACTAAAGGTTCTGTCCTTAACTCTCTTCTCGCCTATCTCTGGGAGTAACCTCATCCAAACCCACAAATTCAGGTATCATTCCCTGGACTGACACTCAGATAGTCTCGTCCTCCAGACTCTTCTGATTTCCTAATTTTTGACCACAAGCTCAAATGCAGG
>NW_010098069.1:7054-54472 GCF_000699245.1 Pterocles gutturalis
TTTTCAAGTTTTCCTCAAGCTTTTTTCCTACACTCCTCTTCTTCTACCTCACTCATTGATTGCCATCACTTCACTTGTCTCTTCAGATCTGTAATACTAGGCTCACTCAATCTGTAATCTCCCTTGGTCTTCAAAACAGAAATTATGACAGCATCACACCAAGTCTTCCTGCTTGTCATCCAAAATACTGCTTTCCCATCCATTTGCCCAACTAAAACTCTTGTTCAGATTCTTATTTAGCAGCTTCTTTACTGCAATGTCCTTTGCCTCCTACCATTACAGGCTTGTTCAAATAACGAATGGTATTTTTAGGTGATACAGAGCGCAGCACAACAGGCTCCTGATCCACAATCAGCACTCCCTAATATGAAGGTAATAAATTAGTAATTGTAATAATCTCTGATCCCAATTTCCCTGAAACTGCTAACTTAAAAAGCATCAGCATATCAATTTCCAGACAAACCATCAACTAAGTGCATCTGAAAAAAACATCTGAAAGATGCCAAAAAAATACAGTTAACATAATGACATTTACAGAATTACTTTTTTCAGCTTAAAGAAAGCCTGTCATAAACATGAGAACCAAATACACAATACATGAATAAAACAAATACCTGATAGTCTGAGGTCATAATAAGTCCACCTGAGGTAGTGGTAGGAGGAACAACTCTCACTTTTTTCAGTGGGGGTCCCTGTGTGTGACTGTTGTCTTGGTTCCCTGGATGACCAGTTCCATTTGTATGGTTATTGCCCTGCTGCTGCTGCTGGTTCTTCTCAATTGTTTAAACACAAAGAAAAATTTCAACTCAAAAGCAGTACGTGAAATAACATGAAAACAGGAAATACTGTGAAAGCCAGTGAAGCATGATGATACTGTTCTTCCAGTACTTACTTTGTCTCCTTTATCATCTGGTTCTTCTTCTGTTAAAAATTCTCGTTTTGGGTAAGGTATTTGACAACCTGCAAAAACACTGCCCCCCAAAAAAGTCTATTTATCACTGTATTAGAACAGAAGGGTTAGACCTGTAAGATTCACCCATGCTAGTTTCAAGTTGCCTGAGCGACAGCCTAGTACCTGTAACTAATGGATAAATTTTCCCTGTCTTACTTTCATCATATTCTAAACTTACTAAATGTATTCACATTTATTTTTAATCTTCAGTTGCCTCTTAATACACTCATTTAAACTCTTAATAGTTTTCATGGTTTCTGGTAACTGATGACCAAACTGATGGCTGGAAAGGTACACCACCCATTAGATACCTGCAAGGGCACAAAGAGCTACCTTAATGCAGTTATAGTGTAACTCCCAATCTCAGGACTAACTAAAAATACTCCTGGAAACTCCACTGACTATTAATAAAACCACCTGAAACAAAGTTTAAAAATAACTAGAAGTTTCATCTGTCAATTCATATCCCATGGTCCACAAGAATTTGCTACTGCTAGTGCAAGCTAATATTTACCTGCACTTCATCAGTAGAATGTATTTATAATACAAAGTCTCTGTACACCTGTTAGCATTACTCATTGTGTATTCACATTAAAATGCCAATCTAAAATTGAAAAAAAGACAAACACTGTCCTAAAAGCAGTTTCTGAAAATGCAAATCATTCACATGATGACATTAAATTACAGAGACAGGTCAGGAGGTGTTATAAATAACCCAGTAAGTTTTAGTGAAATAATGTAATTTTTAATTAATTGCTTATAAATATACATACCATTTTTTATAACTTCTTCCCTAGACAATGGTAGAGAATCATACACACGCTGTGCTAATAGCTTTCCCAAAAGAATGTGCAACTATGCTCTTTGGCTAGTCTTTAGTGGCAGGGGGGTAGGGGATGGGTTCATTTTTAATGAATTAATTGTTCCTAAATTTTCTTTCTTTTGTAAATCTCCCTATGCAAACAAAAAAAAAAGAGGAGTGTCTATGGAAAATGGACTTAAGTTGTTAAGGAAGACAGCACAGAGACACAGATTTGACTTTCCCCACCCACTGAATTTACAACAATGACTAAGACAGAAAAATGTAAACTAATTAGAGTGTCATCTGCCATTCTGGAGCAGAGAAGTGGACCTGCGGGCACTTAGCAGTTGTCTAAAAAGATCTGTAGCATGCATAATCAACCTGTCAGTGAATAACAAGATTAGTGCTGCAACTAATAGGATCAAAGTTCCATACAGCAAGAGATTAATGAGAATGCTACTTAATTTTACAAACCACAAATGGCATTTTAGTGGTTATAGCTTGCTTTGGTTGTTATACAGTAAGTATTTAGCTCAATATTCATCACAAGCATATTTATAGTAAAGAGAAAGCACACATTTCTAAACCATCTCTGGATGTACTGATAGGCTAATAAACTGACCACTTACTCGGATGTGGGAAGAGGATCTTCTAAGAAATAGGGATCCTGCATAGCCTGTTCTGAGGTAATTCTCTTTATTGGATCCATAGTGAGCAACTTCTGAAGCTGCAAAAATAAAAGATAAAAAGCTCTGCATTACCAAAACTGTTCACAGAAACTTCACTGTATTAATGTTGAAAAACAAGCTGATAATAAATACATCTGAACTCAAAACCCTAAGCATAAGAGGCATAACCATATTCTTCTCTCTTGTTAAAACTGTAACTTAATTTCCCAACAAAGAACACCTATTTTTACTTGCAAAGCCCAGAGCACTGATTTAGTTCCAGTCACGTACCAGCAGTTTTAATCATAGAATCACAGAATAGCTTGGGTTGGAAGGGACCTTTAAAAGTTATCTAGGCCAACCCCCCTGCAATGAGCAGGTAGATCTTCAACTAGACCAGGCTGCTCAGAGCCCCATCTAACCTGACCTTGAATGTTTCCAGGGATGGGGCACCTACCACCTCCCTGCGCAACCTGTTCCAGTGTTTCAGCACCCTCATCATAAAAAATTTCTTCCTTGTATCTAGTCTGAATCTACCCTCTTTAAGTCCATTACCCCTCCTCCTATCACTACAGCCCCTGCTGAAAAGTTTGTCCCCATGTTTCTTATAAGCCTCTTCTAAGTACTGGAATGCCACTATAAGGTCCTCCCCGGAGCCTTCTCTTTTCCAGGCTGAACAACCTCAACTCTCTCAGCTTGTCCTCACAGGGGAGGGGCTCCAGACCCTCTGACCATCTTCATGGCCCTCCTCTGGACCCACTCCAATAGGTGCATGTCCTTCTTACACTGGGGACCCCAGAGCTGAACACAATACGTCAGGTGAGGTCTCATGAGAGCAGAGGGGGAGAATCACCTCCCTTGACCTGCTGCTCACACTTCTTTTGATGCAGCCCAGGATATGGTTGGCTTTCTGGGCTGCGAGTGTGCACACTGCTCACTCATGTCCAGCTTTTCATCCACCAGTACTCCCAAGTCCTTCTCTCTTTAGTGGTCTGCTCACTTCCCACAAGATGTTACATGCACATATTTAGCCTGGTCTCTTCAACTACACTGCACTAAACAGGCAGCAACATCATATCCATCTAAATTAAAATAATTCTTAGCAATTAATAAACAAAAGTGATTCCATGTCCATTGTTGCTCATTATTTAGTACTGACATATTAGTACATCTCCATTGTCAACCACAGTATTTTAAAGATGTTACATGAAGTCACTCCTTAGAAAATCTTTATGCTGTAAAAGAAAGCAGTAATCGACATGTTCAAAAAACCCACCTGGCCAGATAACTTTATCACCCACTCCAGTGTGTGCTTGTTTATTCTGACAAATATGAATTCTCAGACACAGTGTGCTACGTGCTGCTCAAAAGAGCAGTTGTGCAAAATCATGAATTTTAGTTGACTGTTTGCATGACACAATACACAGTACTCTCTAGAGAAGTCTAATAAGCTGCTTCTTCCATAAGCACATCAAGTTTGAGCTCTGTGCTATCAGTGTATGACCTCAGCCTTTATCTTTGTAACAACTGATGAATTGGTTATCAATTACATAAAAAAAAAATCTTCCCAAAATGCCTGTGTTGGTTAAAGACAATGAAGACTACCACAAAGAATAAATATGCAGACAAGAAAGTAAAGTATAATGTTTTACAAAATAGTTGTAACTCAGTTCAACTAAAAATCCAGCAAAATCTTATCCTTTGAGAAAGCACCTCTTACTCTCACATTGGAAAGTGTTAACAGAGGGCTAAGAAGCACACTAGGTATTTGCTGCCTGATGTCCAACTTTAAAAAAAACACATACAAGATGTTTCAGTAAATGACAGCAGAGCAAAAATCCTAAGGTAATACATAAATGAAAATTTAAGAAAATAAAACTGACCTAACCAAAGCAAAGTGAAAAATTTGTATAAAAAGAGTTACAAACATTGGTACTTAGATGGACACGCTATGAGGAGTGCTTAGGATACATAGCCAGGGACTGCTCTCGAATAACTTCAAATACCAGTAACAGACATGAGGTCTAAATTCAGCACAGACTGAAAGGTAACTCTAAAAAGTGTTTCTACTGTTTGTAACGTTTTCACTCTTCCACTCTCATTTCGCACCTATGCAAACATTTCAGGAGCTGGCTGGTCTTTACACATTTGTCACTGCAGCATCTCAACAGTGATTTTCAATAGAACACACATTAGAAATATCATGCTGTCTCCACAGGTCTGAAGACTTTTCTCCGTTTTAGAGCTAGCAGATCAGAGTGATTTTATTTAACTCTAGCACTTAATTGCACTGATGCATTCTAAAAGTAAGTGTCTCATTCAAAAGGTCTGGTGCACATGCATGTACTTCTCCCCATTCACAGGGCAGTTTTCTGGAATACAGCTGAGCTGGACAAGCAACATATATGGGCAAAATGAGATAATCTTCAGACACTACACTGAAAAAGGCAAATAGTAGGTCTTCATGTTTCACCATAGAATAGAATGTCCAAGGTAAAACTGCAGCATGACACATTGCCAAAGACAGTGATCTTTAAAAGCAATACCACACTTTCAACCTATAGCTTTTTTTTTTTAATCCTGGATCTAACAAGATATGCAGAAACTACATATGCAAATAATATTCATTTTATATTTGCTATTCATACTTTTTATGGGATTAATCTCTTTATAAAGATCTAGTGTCATAGTCTATGTCTGAACTGGTCATCTCCTCTCACCAGCTATTAAAGTGAGCATGCACAGCCACAATGCAATGCAGCCCTCCACGCTGCAGATGGCTAAACTTAGGAAAGCACATTTTCTCTCCTCAGCCCTCAGTTTTAATAGCATAGTTAGGAACATAATAAATATGCATCACCACCATCAATCTAGTTTTGTTTTTCACATCATCAACAAGGACTCACAATAAGTTAATTCAGCTCTCTGAGTGTGCATGTAGTCTTTGTAGAATATCAGTTTGAAGAGAACAATTCTTGTTCTCTCAAACAGCTCAAAAAGCAATCCCAGGAGCCAGAAAAGGAGAAGGGAAAAATTAGAAAGAATTGACAAAATGCTGAAAAACATCACAATGAAAAAACATTGCAAAATTCTGGCATAACTTCTGACAATTAGGTTATAAAACTGTCCATCACGTGCTAACAAGATGTGAACAAACTTGGTCATAATCAGCAACAGAAAACAGAACCCACAAGAAAAGCTTAATGATTGCACAACCATTATCACACAGGGGATCAAAAGTCCTGTTTTGCTCCCCTGTTCAGAAGCACAAAAGTCTATCTTCTACTTATTATTACAAATATTTTCTACCTTAAAAATTGTTCAATTAAAAGATCACCTGGCTGAATGACATAATAGAAGTGCAGCAAACTTTATGTATGTATCAGCAATGAATGGGACAATCACTTCAATTCATATGGACCAAAGTAACCAAATGGAAGATGAAGCATCACTTCATTAAACAGGAGCAGCAGCTGCATACCCATTTTCTAGGGCATAAGCAAATAAGTAGAAAAAAAAAAATCAGGAAAGTGAAAGTGGAAAAAAATGTAAGTTGCAAAAGCAGGAAAGAGCCAAAGTTGTCTTATGTTAACACATCAGTTCTGCATGTGAAAAGGGACCATGTGCACGAGCGTCAGTAAAGAGGGAAAAAGTCTGGTTAATTCAAGTTGGGAAACAAAACATTTCATTTTTGGCAATGACAACAATCTCTGGGTTTACTAGTCTTGGAATTACTAGTTTTGGCATATTTTACAATAGTAGATGTAAACAGATTTTTTTTTTTGCAGAGAGCAAAAGGGCTGTGAGATAGCTTGTGGAAGAGTAAGACCTTGAAGTATCTCTGGAAGAACTGGTACCAGGAGATTTGCTGAACTGGTGGCGGCGGGGCCTACAGCATTCACCTGCAGTTCAGCCTAGCCTCCAATGACAAGACCTTCTGATTTTGACAGCACCTGAACAGTGTTTTAAGATGTAACTTTGTAAAGACTAGAGTTTTCAAATGGGATCTGATTTTCACTGAACTGTTCTAACAGTTGGCAGGAAACTGAGAAGATTCTGTTAGAGCTAATTAACTATGAACTTCACAGTACTTCCCTCACGATCCATATCTATGGGAGGTACAAAAGAACATGGCTAAGTCTACACTACTAAATACCCTGGTTTTTATCTTGCGTGACACTGACTGACACCATCCAAATTGCATGAAGCTCACTCTCTTGCTATCAGTTGTGTTGAGGGAAGGTGGGTAGAGGTCCACAGCAGAACGAGTGGGATAGGTAGCAGTTGAGCAGCAGTGTTCAGTCAGGGGTCCATGCTCAAATTCCCCTTCTGGTCCTCTAGTTCAGTAATAACAGATATGACCAAGGACAGAAGGGTGGTAGTGGCCTCATAAAGGACACCATTCCTTGCATTTTATCGCCTTGTTGTGATACCACAGAAAGAAAACACTGAAATAAGTTCTAAGCTATTCTCATGTGATTATTTTGTGCCTAATTTTGTTGTTCTGTTGAAAACAAATTCTAAGCTTGCAAGACTGGGAGAGCAAATGAGAAATTTCAGGTTGGTTTGGCCAGAGCACTCACAGCTTGTCTGAAAAGCTAGTTCATCCAGAGGAAGTCTTTTTATGGACAGCCGGGATGCACAGCAAAGCCCGAGCTTCTCACTTTCACCTGAGCTTGGTGTTAAACTAGCAGACTAGAGAGTGGTGAGAAAGAGATATTTGAGGAATCAAGGGAGGGGAAATGCACTTATGTTACTTGAAGATGAAATCACTGTCCACATTACACAGGTTGTTGCACGGAAAAGGTTTTTACCTCAGATTGCCTAGGTATGATATGAAAATCTAATGTGACTGATTTTAATAGGCAAAACTGAGTTTTTTCAGCTATTCACCACTAGTGATAATTAGCCACTTTCAGATTTTGGTACAGCAATATAAGATTAATTTTGAGACCTTTAGACTCCAAATACGTCACAAGTCAAATGTGTAGGTTACAAGCAGCACGTTTGTTCTCAAAGAAGGTGGAGTTAGAAAGTTAAGTACTGAAGCACGCACTTGCATAATTTTATGGAATGCTGGCCTAGACTGGTTGATGAGAAACGTCTGCAAATTCATTCAATTTGCTTTACTTAAGAGTCCAAGGATTAGTTTTTATATCCAAACCTCATTCTATGCAAACCATCATATTCAACAGACGCTTCATGTTAATTGTTTTTTGCTTGTTGAATTACTTAATATTACTTTCAGAAATATTATTTAGGCTTTGATAAGAATGAGAGATTATCTACTTGCTATGTCAAATACATCTTTTTTAGAGTGTGCATTCTTGCACTAAAACATAAGAACAAAAAAGGGTAAAAGTTGCAGCAACATTGCAAATGTAACCACAAGCTTAACATGACTTAAAGACTGAAAACTTCTGATATACTCAATAGAGAGTATAAGGCACAATATTTATAATGAAGTTAGTCACAGAATACTTGACACCAGCTCAACTCTTAACTTGAACACCTGGAACTTATATGACAGTTTTGATTTTTCATGCACACAAGGACTTACCAAGTGGAATGCCTTACTATCTGGTTTAACTTTATGTTTTTCCATATATTTGATAAGGCTGCAGTTGGTATACCTAGACAAAGAAAAAAATGTGACACTTGTAATACGCAAGCCCAATACAGGAAAGCTCTCTTTAGTAGCCACTGAACACTGATAAGATTGTTTTAGTCTCCATTGGTAATCCACTAAGCAGGAAAAAACCACAACTACCAACACCAGAGATTGCGTAAAAATATTTCAGACACTACAGAAATGCATTTGTTTCCCTCACATGCTTGGAAAAACACATCACATCCACATAAAAAGCACACTTTTAACCTACACGCACACATGGAACTACCACTTGGATTTAAACTGCCTTTTAGCAATTTTACTACTATACAGTTTCATTCTGTAATTTCTTAATGCCAATAAATGTGGAGATAAATATTAAACCCACCTTAACACTCTCCTGCAACGTACAGGTTGCTACAAGAACATCCATGAATTCACTTTTTGAAGAGGAGCTCAGAAATAAGGTTTCTAAATAGTCACAATAACAGGGCAAATGCAAGAAACATATGTACCAGTAGAGCCCCAAATCCCTCAGCATGGAAGCAAGGCAACAGGGCAGGTATTAGACTCTGGCAATATGACAGCAAAACTGAAAGGTGTTCTCTTCTTTAGACATCATAAGCTACCCTAGACACCAAACCTGACAATTAGACCCACTGTTTGCTGGAAACAGCATAAGGTTACCAAATCCCTTTTTCACAGCTATCAGAGAAAAATAATTTGCAGTACCACAGATTTGGAAACAGCTGTGACAAACCCTGCTTAGCAATCTTTAGAATGGTGTGGGGGGGTCTTACTGGCATCACCCGTCTCACACCTGCCACCTTACCATTTGCAGCCTGTCTCTGGCTACTCTTCTGATTCACACCACCTCAACGGGCCAAGTTCACCATTATGAAACAACTTTATTTTTCTTTTTTTCACAATCTAAGTCATAACCATTTCATAGTCCTTGTTTGGCATCTACATAGAAAACAACTTGAGCTACAAGAAATTTAGGGTAGGAGGGAGAGGTAAAATATGCTTTCTTAAGAAAGCTCAACTTGAAGCAGACTTACGTGTTTCTCCGGAAATCTTTCATTAAAGTTGAATGTTCGGGCATCTTTTTTATGTCTTCCCAATCTTTATCTGCAAAATCAATATTTATTAATTTTTTTTCTTTTTCCCTCCAAGTAAAACAAAGGCTTTCCAAGTATCCTTGTAGCCCTGATTTTTTTTTTTTTTTCCAGTCTGCTTCTCTAAACTTGCAGTTACTTATTTCTTTCTACTCCTTGGTTCATATTCTTTCATCACCTCTTCACAATAAATCTTCACAATATCAACACCTAAGAGGTTCTGGTTGTTTGCTCATTAACTCAAGGACTTCAAAAAAACAGCTGCCAGCTACAGTGAAGATCACCATATGTCCAAAAGACAACACAGAAGAAAAACATGTCAGCCATCATGCTCTTGCACACTTCAGGACTGTTATTTCATTTATTCAGGCACAGTCATATCTCAGGACAGGAGCACACAAGACTCCCGTGAACGCTATCTCCTTCGAAGGGATCTTCCATTCTGAAGCACTGTCTTTAGCTACAGGAAAATGGCCAGGGCTACTGTGCAGATTTCTTCTGTCTCAATGTAAAAGAAATGCTGTTACTCAACACAAGGTTAAGAAAAATTAACATTTGCACACTCAATACGTATTTCATCTCGCCTTCTCTGTGTAGACAAAGCATAAAATGGATTTTAAAATAAAACACAAAAATCACTAACAACACCTAGCCTCAAACATATTATGCTCTGTAACTCCTGAAAAGGCTCTGTGGGCAAATAGTTTGATTCAAGTCAAATCTTTACTAAGTCTTATCACAATTGCAGAGCACTGGGAGCTAAAAATATTAAGTGAATAAGTAAATCAGAGACTAATTCTTTATTTAAATAAAATATTATTTTCTTTATAGAGTCATAGAATGGTTTGGGTTGAAAGGGACCTTAAAGATCATCAAGTTCCAATCCCTCTGTCATAGGCAGGGACACCTCCCACTAGACCAGGTTGCTCAAAGCCTCATCCAGCCTGGCCTTGAACACCTCCAGGGATGGGGGATCCACAGCTTCTCTGGACAACCTCTTCCAGTGCCTCACCACCCTCACAGTAAAAATTTCTTCCTAATATCTAATCTAAATCTACCTTCTTTCAGCTTAAAACTGTTACCCCTCATACTATCACTACACTCCCTGATAAAGAGTCCATCCAGAGCCTTCTCTTCTCCAGGCTGAACAACCCCAACTCTCTCAGCCTGTCCTCATACAGGAGGTGCTCCAGCCCTCTGATCAAAACTTTCCCTATCCCAAAGACATGTGAAACTGTTTTAAATATGGCAAGAATTAATTAAAAAGCAAAAAATTTGCTGCAATTAAATGAAAAATAATATTTCTTGGTAAAGAACCAAAGACATTAAAAATCAAATGCAGACATTAGAAAGGATTATTTAAATCAATCAGAAAACAATGAGAGTATCATTTATTTATGTAATCTACACAAAGACAGTGTCAAACCCAAATGAAGTAAGAAAAGCATATGAAAAGAGTAAAATTCTAGGCTAAAACCACAAAAGGACAGTATCGCTTAAAGAAGCAAAATTAAGGGGGAATGTTGAGAAAATAAGAATACTTAATATGCAAAGGCAACACTTCTAGGAATGTCACACAGCATTATAGAAGCAACGAAGCACATATTGGACAAAAGAAGTCAAAGGGAAAAATAAGAGTGACTTTAATAACAAAATTCTATAACTACAAAAACATAACCACCACATAATTCATGTGACAGGAAGAAAAAAGTTCACCAGAACAGTAAAGAAAAAGATGGTGATTAATGGTGAATGGACAACAGCAGGGAACACAAGCAGTGAGGAGAAAGATGATGAAAAAGTAAAAAATAAGGCCCCTGATCATGTGAACACTAGAAGACAAAGCATTAACTGAAAAGATGCAAGACAGCCTTTAGTAAAACAATATATGACCAACACTGAGGGGAAAATGCAACAAGTGATATCCACATTGTAATTTGTTTTGGTTCATGCAACCAATTCTTTGTTCCAGTTTGGAATAAAGAAATTTTCTCTATATCAGAATCTTTCTACCAGGGAAAATAAAAATTAAATACCCTCCCTACTTCTAAATGCTATGTTTAATTTAGCGTGAGTTAAACATCTGCATAATATTCACTAATTGTAGAGATTTTTGCTTGGTTTTATACAATCATCAGTCACTTTTCAAATCTATAATCATTACTGAAAAAACACAGAAATATTCCTTCTGATTTTTAATTACCCAACACTAAACATGATCTTTTAAAATTACAAAACATTGGTACATGTATATGCAAAGATAATACTATCATTAATAATAAGAGAAATGTCTAATATGACCATTAGATTCTAGATTTATAACTCGTGAAATAAAGACTGTTTGAACAGCTTTGTTGCTTTGATCAGCTGCCACCTTCATATGCAAAGAAAGCAATACAGATACCTTTCTTTGAACAGCAGTAATAAAAAAAAATACAGTATGTACCTGCAGGAAATCCCATTACATTGAATATTCTGTCCAGCTGGTCATGGTGATAAGGATTACTAGTTTTGATATCTTCTTGTCGACAATGGAATATTGGCTCTGACGTTAGCAGCTCTGCAAATATACACCCTATGGCCCAAATATCTTTAAAAAAGGAGAACAGAAATTAAAAACAAAATCAAATTAATATCTCCAAAAGCATCTTGGTGAGGTAGAATGTTAGTTTTTAGCTTATCAGAAATAAGGACACTGCACTGAAAATTTCAAGTTTCTGTTGTAGAAGTGCAACACTTCTTCGACTTTTCTTTTTAGCTACAGATAGAGATACACAATTCAGCAACTACACAGGAGCTGAGAGAGTATCATACTAGTTTTTGTGGGGTTTTTAAAGTGTAGTTACCATTTATTGCTGTAAAAAATTAACTTAAGAAGAAAAAAAAAAAAAGGAAACAATTTGGGTAACTGTCCATGCATAAAATACCAATGAAGAAAAGCCAAACAGTATCTTGCCCCTTCACTGCCATACTGTCCCAGCCAAGAAATGTGCCCTCTTATCAGCCACTGGGTTTAATAAGTATTAAATGACCCCAAAAATGCAAGCTGAAAAGCAGTGATATTGGAATAAGCTAAATGCTATCTATAAAACCTTGCAGAAAAAGAGTAAGAAGAAAACTGCTCCATGCCCACATACCTCACCCCTTTTTTGATAGCATTCATTAAAAAAACCAAAAAGCAAACCAACAGACCAACCCTTTCTGTTTTAACTGTTGTGTCACAATCTGCAAAATCAGATAGCCTGAATTTTCCCTGTTGTTTTGCCTATTTTCTTCTAGAGTATAAAACTGCAATTTTTAACTTACATAAAGTAACGCTACACTGATCCTTGAATAAACAAGAAAAGGTCATGAACAAGGACAAAAGCAAATGATGCAGAGAGCATAACCCCATTACTCAGTGTTTGTATACAGTCAGTTTTTATCTGTGTTGAAAAAAATTATGTACTAAAGGCTATGACCGTCCCTGCGGTTTCACATGCTGCAAGTGGAAAATGCCAGTAAAGAGATGGAACATGCAAACAGAATAAAAGCAGTGGTTTAAAGGAACATATAAAGAAACATATTTCATCTATCAAAGAAATACAGTATTAACAGAAAAGTAAATGAAAATACATTTAGGTCACAAACATCAGAATTTCTGACAAAAACACTGTCACCATCTTAAAAAATTAATGGCAAAGGTCTGAGGAAAGACTTTCAGGTCACAGAAACAATAACACATATGCCATTTACCACCCTCAAGTTTGTGCAAAGTAAGCGGAGCATTGCAGGGGAGTTGTTTCCCCAGAAATGGTTGCCAGGCTTTAACATATCTTTTAAACCAGCCAGCAAGAGAAAAACTTCCCAGTGCTCTTCGCTACAGTCTCTCTCCCTTTCATGGCAAAGTTGAGTCTGCTAAAGGTGAACCTCCCTCCAGCCTGCTCCTGGGCTATTCCCCCAGTCCTACAGCCACAGCACACCCCAGCTCCTGCCCTCAGCAATCCCTTACCCCTGAACTGGCAAGACCAGAGACTGGTAGAACAAAGTCAACTGCGCTATGCTGAAGCTGTTAAAATTAGAACCAGAAGGTATGAATTAAGTGGTGAGGAGGATGATGTAACTAATGCCATCCTCACAGTGTTCGTGTTCCGTGAGGCTTTGGTTTTTCTGGATATGCCCAATGCAGCATCTCAGCTTAGCCTGTTGCATGACCCTGATCAGATCTCACTACTTCAAGCAATTCCTGTTCACACCTGTGCTTTGAAAAACACACAGACAGAGGCTGAAATGCAGCTCATTTGTACAGTTCGGTTTCAGTGCAGCCAACATATTCTCCATTCTGTACATTCCTTATTTCATGTATTTATTACACTATGTAAAACCTCTGCAATAAAATTCATGCACTGTGCCTCATCATCTTCATACGGATTTACTACTAGTTCAAAGGTGCATCCGTATTTGCATAACAGCATTTATGAAAATTTTGTATGAAAGCCATATAAAATTAGATTGCATCACAGGTCATTTGGAGCCAAAACCCAGAAATATTTCATTCCTTTATCTAGCCAGAGACCATAGTAAACTAAGCAATTTGTCAAAGTTTAGTATTTCCTCAAGAAATCAGTAACATACCTTTAATGCAGCTGCTGTCCTTTGTAGTAGTTATCAATGCTTCAATATTTGGGTACATTTTGGAGAAATAACAAAGTAGTAAGTTTTTATCCAATTTACTTACCAATAGCTTTGGTATAATGCCTTGCTCCAAGAAGCAACTCTGGAGCTCGATACCAGAATGTTACAACTACTGGATCCAAGTCTGCTAAAGGCTTCAATGGTGAATTAAATAAGCGGGCAAAGCCCATGTCAGCTGCAAAATTCAAAGAGAGATGTTTTAAAACTTGAAGAAAACTACCAATTGAATTTTTTTTTTAAAACAAACTGATTGAGTTTACTTGTTAGTGTTACCGATACTGTGCTAAACAAAATGCAAATACAGACTGCAGCACATATGAATTCTGTGAGCAGATTTATCTTAAAGCTTTTGTAGAAGTTACTGGATGTCACCACCTATAAAGTATATCATTATAAATCATTACTAACATGAGCCATTTAGAACAAAGAATTAACCATTGTTCTGAAAAAGCGCATCAACTCACTTCTCTCAGGACACTGGTAAATCCTGACTCATTTTACCTGATATTCTCCGGTAAAATATCCCATTATTACAGGATGGTCTTTCAAGAAGCAGCACTTTAAATGTGAGCAAAATGCAGGTTCTGCAAAGGTTAGAATGATTTATAATACATACGTGCACATCACAAAAGCTCCCTCCTCATGAAGTTAGCTGTAGCATTATTTCCTTCACACAAAACCAGAAACTAAGCCTACAGCATCTGCCTCCCTGCTAATTTTCTGTCAAGGTGTATTTCCAGTATGAAAATACCAGTACTAAATACCATTTAGGCTATGATTTTAAAATTCTGTTTGGGGGCATTACATCATTAAAAACTGCTTTTTAGAACTGGTAGTATACAACTGCCTAGAAAGTTGTCTGAACTACCAAATAGAAGTGACACAGGAAAGAACGGGCAGAGATTAAAATATGGACCTTCTCCCACCAAATCAATTTCCTGACCCACCGCTCCCCAAATGCCAAGAAAGGGGGACTCTGTGGGCAGGGTGAGAAAGACTCAAATGAAATGAGATGAATAGCTGTCCTGAGGGAAAAGGACCTACAGGCTATAGCTCACTGGTTGAGGGAAAACTGCAGTGTAAATATGGGTCTCTAACTTGACTATACAGTCTTTAATTTTTTTTGTATGCATTCCTATTTATGATTGTTTTAATGCATTTAAAAAAGAGAAATATTTTACAGCTTTCTACATTAAAATATCAATTACTCAAGATATAATCAAGTCACTACTAACTATGAAAAATAAGGAAAATTGTTGGCAAAAAGTGAATTTATGACTCAAAAGGACTCAAAAAGCCTATCAAATTATTTTAAGTTAAATACCAGTTATGTATTTTTTAGAAAAATTAGTTACACTGGAAAAGTGGAAGCCCATGGTTATGGGTATAACTTCTGCATTCTTTTCCTGCTGTGGTAATATCTTAACAGAATATGAAAAAAAAGATATCTATATTTTGACAACACACTTTGAAATCCAGGGTCCCCCTCCCTCTTCCCCCCCGGGAATGGATGGCTCAGAGGACTGGTGGTCCGATACAGAATCTTTCACCTGTCCATTAACAGAGTCTCACTAGATTTAGTTGTGCTTTAAGTTACTCCCAAATTAATTCAAAGCTATCAATTAAGAAATAAATGGGTGGTCTATGTGCACTTACTAGCCAATAGTTGTGTACAGCAAACATCACCACCACAGTTGAAAGTGAACCTGCCCAGAGGATGACCTATGGTCTCAATTTTGGAAGCAACTGCTCCATGAAGAATACGGAAATAGTAAGAAATTTTCCCTTCCGCTATCCATGATGTACCTGTTTTGTACGGAGAAGACCTCAATCTCTACTGTCAACCTGAAACCTCGGAAGGGCATTAAAAACTTTCTGGGTAGGATCTGCAGAAGTGTTCAGCCCTGGCCCATCCACTCCTTGGATTTCGAAGGGCAAGAGAAGGACTAGAGCAGCACCGAACACTCCAGGAAAATCCTACCCCGAATCATTATACTAGTGATTAACCATGTAGTTCAGATAAACAAAACAGCAAGAGTACAGAGCAACAATGCAGAAGAATAATCTCATAAAGAAAGCCAGAGGGAAGTGAAAAAGATGAACTAGCTTTAAATAACCCTTCCAAACAGGGCTGCATTACCATAACAAATGTAAGTAGGCTGTGCATTAGCAATCTGCTATCAAAGCACTGCCATGCTAATGCACAGCATGGTATAGCTTATTACTGTTAGACTACAGTTAATTTTTATTTATTTATGTACTTTAATTTAAAACAACTGAAGTTCTACAAATTATCCTCTCACTGTGAACAGTAACTCCCACCAGAAAATGTTACAATAGTGGGGAAAGGGTTGGGTCCTTCCTACCCTGGTACAGCCCAGTTTGAGCATTTAGCAGTAGTTCTCACTAAGCATTTTGTCTAGATTGCTGTTTTCTCTGGACTTTAAGATCCCTTGTGTTTACCTCCAAGGGACCTGTCTACCCTTTCAAGAACATTTTATAGGCTAAATGCCACCTTTGATTCCATTATAAAATTTAGGGTTTGTAGCAATGCATAGTTCCCTATTTAGATTTTATAAGCAGTGGCAAGATAATGTCATGGCATTATAGAGGTAAACAGAGGAAATTTTTAAATCCCATTTCTTTCTCCTCCTTTCCCCTAGTTGGCTCTCATCTTTATCCCCATACCAAAATCCCCCACCCCACACAAACACCCACTTGAACAAAACATAACGACATTTTTCACTTTTCATTGATGAGGCTACAGCATTTCATCGTCAGAACTGGTGCACGGGGCTAATATCAAGAGGCCAGTCACTCAGAAAACAGCATTTAGGCAATGTGCCCAGGCACATACTGGTATTACAGTGACTACTTTAGGGGGTACAACTGCACCTTCAGAACATTCTAACTTAAATGCTACACTGGGACTTATCAAAGATATAAACATACCAATTTTTACTCTTCCTCGCTCAGGACCTTCACCCATAACTAAAATATTAGCAGGTTTCTGTGGAAAAAAAAATAAATATACAATACATATACCACGATAAACCTAAACATTAGTCTCTGAAAAGTTAGTTAAGCTTTGTTTTGCCAGTTTTGAACAAAATTTTGTTTTGATAAAAATGACAAGTTTTTCTGTCACAGTAAAGCTGAGCAAGGACCCAGACACAGGCTCTCCCTGACTTAACCTTCCTCTCGTTTCTTTTTGGCGCTTCTGTGCTCCAGCACCACGCTCCCTCACCGATATCCTGTTGTCTGTCCTCAACCCACATGAGCTGGCAGTTGCGAAGTCACCAAGATTGCTACCAAAATTGCCCTAGATCCTTTTGTCAGGAGGCGGTCCCATTGCTGCCCACCACCCTGCACCCCCGGCACAGGGATGGGAAGCCAGCTTTGCAACATGTTTTGCCCAGGGTCATTAGGCATGTTTGCAGGCACATTTTACATTAAAAAAAACAAAACAAAACAAAACTGAGATGCAGATTAAACATGACCATACCACTTTATATTGGAGAGAAAAATCATCTAAATTATTCCTATTTACAAGTGCCAGACAGCTGCAAAACTAGAAAGCATTGCCTTGATATTATTTTTCTCTCCACCTGCCCTTTCTTTCTTTTACTAGGGAGGCAAGTTAAAGAATTGAGCTAGAGATCAATTGGCTAGGAACATAACCACTCACTTCTTAATCCTACATTTTCTGCTGTCCTGTTTCTCATAATCCAGTCTCGGCATCTGCAGTCAGAAGCTAAGATTCCTCAAACACTAACACTGTTTATATTCATCAAACCGGCAGTGCTTATTTTGAGGGGAAAAAAGTCAGGAAATTCACAACTAAAACTGAAAATTTATGCTAGACTTGTTTTGAAATTGAATGCTTTAGACACCCACTTATACTGTAAATCCTGGACAAAACAGGGGCTCCTATTCAATTGTGAACTGTAAGAACTATACTAAGGCCAAGTTACACTTCTTGCTTTGACTTCCTAGTTTAAACTGATCTAAAAAAAAAAAAAGTACCCCAGCAAGATAGTTTAGGTTACCTAAAAGCTAATATAATAAATCCTCACATATTGGTGTGATTCAGCAAACACATATTCTGGGAAATACTCAAGTCTTCCTGAATCTATCAGGCTCTGGTATAAACACATTCAAAGAGACAAAAGACCATACTTTGATATAAATCTAGTAGTAATTCATCTTGTCTAAAGAAAGGTACAAAAAATTAATAATCCATCAAAAAATTTCCTTGAGAAACTTAATTAATGTTGCATTTGAAAGGCTCAACATGGATTTATGAAACTGTACAATCCACATACAAAATATGTAAAAGGAATTTGAGGTGTTGCATCTCTTCCCTGAGAGCAGATTGAAGATGGAAGAAAATGTCATAGCTTGACTGTGATCAAAGAGGTCAGATATACCCCATTATCTTTCCAACAAGAGTAACAACAGATTCAACTTGGGCTGCATTAGCTCTGTGATATGCAGAAGAACTTGGGTCCCATGCTGCCACCCCCCTTTTTGTTTTCTTTAATAACAGCGTACACTCCAGGTAAGCATTACTTCAACATAAGAAAAAAGCAGTATGTGGGCACACAGCTCACAAAGCATTCAATTTTAATTGTTTCTAGAAAAGTCATAGAAATAAGCAGGCAGCATAACTCTTTAAATTCAGAACTAATGTTGAAGCAATTCAAACTGCTAGGTAAGAAAACACATCCTTTCACCACATAAACCATTCTGTTGCTATGCTGTGACTCAAAGAGAAAATATGTGTATCTCTTCTAGAAAAGCTGCTTCACTATATCTGGGATGTTAATAAGCTACATGCCTAATTAATATCTTTTGAGTAGAGTTAATGATACATTAGCACAGGCACTATTTTTTTTCAGATAAATAATACATTGACCTAAAGTTTAATTTCTCCCTCTGCATTTTCACAGATTGATAATACTCTACAAAAATGCTTGTAACATCTTTGTGATGTTTTTCCCTTAAAATATTTTACTATTTGGATTTTGATAGGGACAAGGAACCATATTCACACAAAAACCCCATTATGCCAGATGACTAATCAGCACAGCACTGGATAACAATTCCTGGCCCAAAGTTCAAGGTAGGTACAGATGAGAAGAGAAAGCACTAGAGACGAGACAGTACTGATTAACAAAATAAGTACCTACAGCTTGATTCACACTCAGATTTTTTTTCCTCTTAGCATTTACAGAAAACATTTAAAAAGACAGACAATTTAGAAATCTGGGTAGGAGTCTTCCAAAGCCACAAAATGAAAAAAAAAAAGCCTCAGTCGATCTGGAATAACCTTTCACAGCAGTTCCCTTCTTTCTAGAGTCAAAGGCCCTTCACTGACACAGGTCTGTTTGAAATAGAAGATTCTTACTACAGACAAAAACATTGATACAATCTCACAGTTAAAGATTAAAAAAACTAAAGTTAAAACCAGGTCTTATTCTGAAGGTTCTCATTCCTAAAATCATTGCGTTAGTAGCCTGGAACAACATGGTTCGTTCAAAGACTTTTCCAAACAAGACCATTAATCAGTATTTAAATTAAATAGGGGAATGTCTACCAGAAAGCAGTACAGGGACAGTATTGGTGTTCCTGAACATTACCATTTTGAGGACTCCCTGAAAAACATTCAAGTCAACTAACAAAAGTCAAAACATGGGTTAGAGACTCTTCTTAGATATCTTTGACTCAACTCCACCATCTGGAGAAAAAAAACAACTCCCCACATTTGTCTCTTTGGGCAACTCATTACATATTAGAAATTTATTTGAAAAGAAAAATAAGCAGTCATTAGAAACAGAAGGGAGAAATCTGGCCAAACTTCAGTTTAATTTGTTACAATTCAGTTTAATTGTAATTATCCAGAGAAAATGAAAGTTTAAAGTGCTTATTCAAATCATTTGGGCTGAGCAAGTGAAGAAACCTTCATAAATTTTTACATTATGTTCTGAGAACAAACTACTGTAAAATAGCTATCTTTTTTTATAACTACAAATGATCAACTTTTAAAAGTCACTCATTTTTGTTCCAATAAAGTCATATTTACTTTTGCTTTCAAGTAAAACAATTTGTTCATGCCAGACAAATGCAAATGAGAAAGATGTTATGATCCTAAACCAAATGTGAAGAGCCATGCAGTGATGTACAGCTGAGTACTTCAGAGACCAACAAAACAACTTTCTGACAACCCCATAGAACAACATTTATGAAAAATCACTCTTCGCACCACAACAGCCTGCCTCAGCAGCAGGGGAATAATTCATTCTCATGAATGAACGGCCTTCTGACCATGGCACAGCCCTAAATCTTATCTTGTCCTACCATCTGGCTTTGTAGGACTCTGTGTGATTTCTAGACAAGTCCTAATCTTATGCGTTTAATCACCATTACTACTGAAGAGAGAACAAAGATCCTCACTGAAATATTTTTAGGTACTTCTAATTTAATAATTATTTGCAAAGTGCAAACAGAAATCCCAAGAAGCAGGATAATTTCAAATAAAGGACCTAAAAACACCAGAGGCCATACCAACAGGTTCATAGATTTACGAAGAACTTCAGGCAGCCACTTTCTTCCACCTGCCTGACCTGACGTGATACCACTCTCTGCTCACCCTGATCCTAAAGTCTCTGATGATGAAGGCTGTACAATTTCCAGGCAATCTTTTTTCTTTCACTCTTCTCTACTGCAGGGTTTTTCCTTTCCTTCTAACACAACTGAGGCTACCCTCATTGCCTCTTCTCTTATACATTAGCAGAAAGAGTAGACAACAACTCCTTCACCGCAACAACTTCTTACGCTTCTGAAGACATACACCTCTTTTCAGTCCTACCACTTACATTAAAAGAACTCTCTTCTGCTCAGTGTTTCCTGGTAGGTAATTTTTTTCTGGATGTATCATAATTCTTCCTCCTTCCCTCCAGCTGTTCTGCCTTGGACCACCAATTTGATTGAACTTGAGTGCTCCACGTTACACACTGCTCCTGCCGAGGCTTCGCTAACACTAAATACAGCGGAGGGATTGTTTGACATGCCTTGCACAGCATGTTCCACTTCATACCATCTCAGTATGGTATCTTGTTTTGCCTCACTGTGTAAGGCTACTGATTCATGATAAGGTTATGAGCCATGCATTTTCTTCACATCTTTTCTGCAGGACCGCTACTTTTTTTTTTTTAATCATTGTTCCCTTTGAACAAACATTGAAATCACATACTGCTGCTTAACACACACTGAAAATGTTTGTGTTCATTCAGAGGGAAAACTCAGATTTCAAAACTTATTTGTTTTTCTATTTTGAAGATAAAATGCAAACAACATGAAAATTATACCAATCTATGTCTATGTGATTATAAAAAAAAAAAAGACAGCATTCAAAAAATATTCATAGGAGCAGATGATTACTACTTCTATGTATTCTATGCATACAAGATGTCTGGAGATCACAGGACATTTTCTCATGCTCCAGGAAAGGTATTCTGCTGTTGAGTCCTCCTTCCATTAAGTTTTACTAGTCAAAGCAGTGAGGGGAAAAAACTGACATTTTTTGACAGCCATTGTGATCTTTGACATTACTTTTAGGATCAAACAAGGTCTATAGGAACTATTACTCCACATACTTCTTTCTACTAGGCTGTTTCTGAGCTCATTAATTCTCACATGTTCATTTTAAACATATCTATCAATGAGTAACCAAAATTCCTTTGAATTACCTATAGTATTACAAATATAGATGCTACCTTTCCTCCACACACTTAACTGTTTGCAGTAGTGCCATGTGTATTTATTAACAGACTCACCCTCTTTATATCTCTATTTACTGCACCTTTTAATAAGATTTTAGTATCATCTGAACCAATTTTCATTTGAATAATCCCATACTTAGGAATTTGCCTACTAAAACATTACTCAGTAGAGAGTTCAGAATGATGGGGTGAGCCACACCAGTGGATTTGTTAACCACTAATACATGTGCATTGTTAAAGGCTGTGCCACCAGTTTTCAGAACTGGCTGTCCCACCTATTTCTACCTGTGATGAGCCAAGATAATTGAAAAAAGTACAACACTGGTTTTCATTAAAAAAAAAAAAAACAGTTTAAAAGAAAAATACTAAGCAAAGTGCTTTTATCCCTAAATTACTTTGCTTTTGCAATCATGGCCTCAACAATGATTCTATTAAGACTTAGAATGAATTACTTTTTAATATTTTAGGCTTCAAAGTATTATATTAAACAATACAGGAACAGATTCAAATGCACAACCCCACAATCATACAAAAAAATTCAACCTCTTCAGCTGTATGCAGGCAAGCGCCTGAGAAGTATAAAACACAAAGAAGTTCAAAATGTCTTGCTGTGAAGTTTGTAAAAATCAAAAAGTTTTTGAAAGACAACTGCGAGGGCTTACCAAGTTGTAGCCTGCTTGGAAGAGCACTTTTGTGACACAGTGGTAGAAATCTTAATATGCTGATGTGGTTTATCACTTCCCAGTTAGGCCCTTCAACAAGAAAAACTGGGCAGTAAAAACGTACTAGCCTTCAGCTAGCCTTGCAAAATTCACACCCCAGCTCAGGGTCTATGACCCACAAAACATTCATGCTTCTAAAGGTACATCTGTCTTAACAACCTCGTTGATCTTCAAGTGATCATAACATACACCAAAACTCTTACTTGTTATCAAGGTGGAATGCTCCCCTGCTGCATTCTTAGGGATTGGAACTGACTTTTTTGAACAATTTATGGTTCAATTCAATTCAATTCTCTTTCTGCTTTGAACAAAACTGACTACTTCAACGCCAAATAGCACAATGAAAGTGTCAATACAACCATATTCAAATGATAGTATCAGCACTTCTCTGAAGTTAATAATTTATTTCACTGAATTCAAAGATGTGCATTCACAGTTAAGATAATTTCAGTTGCATTTATTAACTGATTTGGGGCTTAAAAATAAATTATCATCAAAAGACTACCACAAACACTGGTGAAAACAATGGCTCCACAGAACTCATCATGTATTAAACCTAAACATTAAAGTTGTCTTTTTAATTAAAAAACACAGGACTTGTGAAAAGCACTGGAAAATTAAGAAAACCTATTTTAATACTTTCTGTTAATTATCTTCTTATAAAGAACATCTCACAGTTGTATAAAATAATAAAGCATCTAAATAAAGCTCTTATTAAAACCAGGAACCATTATAATTACCAGTAACAGCCAAACAAAAACCTAAATTATCAAAGCACACATGCTCAAAAATATTAAAAGTACAGAAAGTATTTGGATAGGATAGGAGATAGAGGGATGCCATATCTATGCCAGGTAGGCCTTCTGCTAGTTACCATCACCATATTTTATCTCTGTTTCAGCCTGATGAAAGCTGTTGGCCTCACTATTACAATTTTATGCTCTGAACACACTCCAAGAATTTGTCACTCAACTACTGCCAACGTGGGGCAATGTAACTTATTAAAGCCTCTACATAGCTCAATACACAGGCTTTTCTATCACCTTCATTGGAACTGAATTAAAGTTGAAAGAAAAAAAAAATTATTGCACTTTTTCAGGCCAACTCTCCCACTCCCTAAAAATGTATATCAGGACAAGCTACAGGGTGTGACTCTGTACCGTCAAAGGAAGGAAAGGTGGGTATGACAGGCAGAAATATTATAGCAGGAAAATCTAACATCAAATATAATCAACACACCATTCAAAAGTGTTATAACAAATGTAACAAATCAAAGCAAACAGCCTTGCAGAAGTATACTCCCGTGGGTTTTGCTACAAAAACGATTACTCTGTCCATAGGTCAGGATGACTCTGGATGCTGTAGACACATCAGAGCAGAACCAAATGCAAAAAGCAAGTGGGCACTGAAAATGGTTTTTAGGTACTAGATTATTCAGGATATAATTCCATCTCTATTTTCCAATAGAAAGGGAGGATTTTTAATAGGTAATAAAAATATGAAGTACCATTTCTGCTCACTCATTTTGTTGGAGCAGCTTTCGCAGGTTGACAGGCATTCAGTAGTAGTATAATACCAAACTTCCTCATACTTTCACACAAAGGAAGAGAACAGCCTTATTTACTGTTTGGTTTGAACGCAGTTGTCGTAGCCCATGCAATTTTCCTTAACAGCCCCATTTTTATTTTTTTTTTTACCATTTAAATAGTACTCTCATCACTTCCATATCATAGAACCATAGAATGGTTTGGGTTGGAAGGGACCTTAAAGATCATCGAGTCCCAACCCCCCTGCCATGGGCAGGGACACCCTCCACTAGACCAGGTTGCTCAAAGCCCCATCCAGCCTGGCCTTGAACACCTCCAGGGATGGGGCATCCACAGCTTCCCTGGGCAACCTGTTCCAGTGTCCCACCACCCTCACACTGAAAAAATTCTTCCTAATATCTAATCTAAATCTACCTTCTTTCAGCTTAAAACTGCTACCCCTCGTCCTATCACTCCACTCCCTGATGAAGAGTGCCTCACCATCTCTCCTGTAGCCCCCTTTAAGTACTGGAAGGCTCCTACAAGGTCTCCTCGGAGCCTTCTCTTCTCCGGGCTAAACAACCCCAACTCTCTCAGCCTGTCCTCGTATGGAAGGTGCTCCAGCCCTCTGATCATCCTTGTGGCCCTCCTCTGGACCTGCTCCAACAGGCCCATGTCTTTCCTGTGCTGAGGGCTCCAGAGCTGGATGCAGTACTTCAGGTGGGGTTTCATGAGAGAGGAATAGAGGGGGAGAATCACCACCTTCACCCTGCTGGTCACACTTCTTTCGATGGAGCCCAGGACATGGTTGGCTTTCTGGGCGGCAAGCACACATGGCTGGGTCATGTTCAGCTGCTCATCAACCAATACCCCCAAGTCCTTCTCTTCAGAGCTGCTCTCAATCCGTTCTCCTCCCACCGTGTATTTGTGCTTGGGGCTGCCCCAACCCAGGTACAAGACCTGGCATTTGGCCTTGTTGAACTTCATGAGGTTTGCATGGACCCATCTCTCAATTATGTCAAGGTCCATCTGGATGGCATCCCTTCCCTCCAGTGTGTTGACTGTACCACACAAGCTTGGTGTTGTCAGCAGACTTGCTGAGGGGGCGCTCAATCCCACTGTGCATGTCTCCAACAAAGATGTTAAACAACACTGGTTCCAATACTGATCCCTGCGGAATGCCAGTCATCACTGGTCTCCACTTGCACACTGAGCTACTGACCTTTGCACTCTTTTGAGTGCAACCATCCAGCCAACTCCTTGTCCACCAAGTGATCCATCTGTCAAACCCATGTCTCTCCAACTCAGAGACAAGGATGCCATGTGGGGCAGTGTCAAATGCTTTGCACAAGTCTCTTGCACAAATTTTCTAATATTTCAATTAAAAAAAAAAATAGGTGTGAAATATAGGAAACTTCCAAATCTTCATTTTTGTTATGAGGACAGTGACCTTCTGATCATCTCCGAGTACATCCAAACAGCTACACGCGGCTGCTGCTCCTCCTTCCCCCATTTCCCATTTTTTGTATTGCATGAAACAACGAAGTAAGCACAGGTTTTCACGCACATTCCTTTTGCAAACAACTTACATGCTTTTCTGAAGCCTTTGCAAGGCCAGTATAAACGGACTGAGATTGCTGCAGAAACAACTACTAAATTAATTTATGGCTGACCTTTTAGAAATCTCCTAATAGTCCAATTTTCCTCACATAGTCAGAAATAACAAAGTACCACATACACCAACATGAAATGTACATGGTATCGTTTTTATAAACAATATGGGGATCAAAATTATCCGCTCAAACCCATTTTTCCATATTAAAAAAACCCCCCTTTTCTTCATTCTACACATTCTTACCAAAACACTCGACAAAAGTCCTTGACATTTCCTGGTTAGGTATGATGCTACTTGGGCAACACCTATACATTTTTCCAAACATATAAAATATGAACTGTGTAATTTTCCTACAAAAAAAATTATTCAACTTTCTGCTTTGCTACATATTCCTCCTGCCCCCAATTAAATCAGTCTGCAATAGGTTTCTCCCTACCTTCATTCAGAGATCCTGCAGAGAAGATACATTACATACAATTTTGAATGGGCAGTGCCTTTTTGAGCATTTTTCATAGTTAAGAGGAGTTGTTAGTGAGTTTGGCAGATTTAATCTTACAGACATCATGGATATTACAGTCTGATCAGCCCTTATTTTCTTGGGGAAGGAATAAAGGACACTTGTGAGGTTTCAATAATTCCTATAAAGAACAAAGATATGAAATACTTGTTAAAAGCCTTCACTAAAAATAATTTAAAAAAAATCTCTCTCATGCTTCATGTGTAATTAATTCACTCATTCTCTTTTTCATCATGAAATCTTTCAGTCTGGAGCATCTTAACAAGATGAGGTGTTCTCTGATGGCTGCAGATCTTGAAGCCCACGTCCTCGGCATCCAAGTTCTAGATCTTCCTCCTACATTTCTCACTGGACATATTCCAGCTCCCTCCTATGCCTTTCTTTCCCACGTCCAGAATCCTCAACCTCCTTTCCCACCTGCCATCTGTTTTGATGACCAAGCATACAGGGCCAGTGGAGCGAGGCATGCGCTATGAAAGACCAGTTAACCACTATCTTTAGAGTGCAGCCAAGCCAAACTGAAATGGCCCTGGTGCAACTCAACGCATTTCTCCCAGAACATGTCCTCCTCTATTTGACACCTGCTTTTCATGAAATTTGAAAGAATTTGACTGGTTTGATACCATAACTTTTTAGCAAGCGTATCTGAAATTTCCTAACAGATACAAAGGTTACTTCAGGGAACCAGCAAAAAACTGGTATGGCCAGGTAAGCTTTGTCTCCTTAAGCAGCCAGGCTATGGCCATACAGAGTCAGTAGACCAACATTAAGGGTTTTTGTTGTGGAATACACAACACCATTTGCATTTTTTCAGCTATTTTTCCTAGAGACTGTAGTAGCAATGCTATAATTTCTCCTATTTAAAACTTGAAAGTACCATCTTGTTTTCAGTTTAGAAGTCAGTATGCAATACGGAGACGAGTTTCAGGTGCTGTTATTAAACGCATATTCCACCAGACAAGGACAAACTTCTCTGAAGCCGCTACAATGACATTAATTCTTGATGAAAGGCACTGAAAAGGCTCGCCTTGATTCAATACCCTGTAATGTAAAGATGTAAATGGTTATAAAGATCAGTTCTGAAACATTCTATCTAGCACTGAAGGGCTCTAGGGGAAGCAGAGAGAAAACAAAAGCAGTACTCTTCACAACAGCATTTACAGCTATATGAAGAAAAACTACAAGTTTCTTTCAGCCTCCAATTTGCAGTTCTCCTTTTGCAACAGATCTTCACTATCTGTTAACTGGTCTGAGATCACAGGTTAAAATTATTTCATTTCCAATGACACAGAAGTGTCAGGAAAAAAATACTGGGCTTGCATTGCTTCTTGTGTCTGAGAGTTCTGCAGTAGATAAGTGAAAAATATCTCACTAATATACCAATGATCATGTAACATAACTTCATGTCTCCAAATACTCACCTGTGTTGTCCCTAAGGCATCTGGTGGTTAAATATGCAGCCTTACTTTTTCCACTTCTTTTTTGCACCTTGTACTACTTTGATGTAGAACTTTTCACTGACTACAGAACTCCAAATTCAGAAACCTCACCTGCATTTCCTCTAGGCAATAACAGCCTAAGAGTAAGTCTGCCTCGGTTTGGTCACATTATTGGCTAGGTAAATTAGCAAAACTCGTATAATATATCCATTGTTCCACCTTCAACTTCTGTCTAAACTTCGGACAAAGACTGTGTTGACTGTAGTTTCAAAACAAGATGTGTTCATGAATAGAGCAAAAAGGTGTTGCCAGTATCGCTGCCAGTTGCAAATGACAAGGCTGTGGGACTTGGCTTTTATCACTGCAGAAGATTATTCTGAGAATTATTTATGGAAAATAAATACTGAGCTAAGAAGCAAGAAAGTTACTAATAAATTAAATTTAGGTTCCAACAAACAAAACAGAAGTCAGTACAGCAGACAAAATGATAGCAGACCTTTTGGAAACACCTGCAGAAGATAATGAATAACTAAAAAAAATGACTTGTATATATGACACTCAGATAAGGTTGGTCTTGAAAATCCAGTAAATGGGGCTTTGAATAAAAGCAGTAGTCTAAAAGAGGTGAATTTGGATAATGTCCTTGAAATTGGGAGATTTCTGACCTTTCCTTGCACCCACTTTCATTTGAATCAAGTTTATAAACAAGCTTTTTACTTGCAATCAGAAAAATATCTACTGAAACTTCCCCTACTCAGCACTTCATCTTACTATAAACAGGAATCTAATAGTATTGTGTGGCAAAAGATTACCAAGAACTTTTAGGATTGGTTTCCCATTTTTGCAAAACACTGGTTGCTTGGATAAAAATTATTTTCAGGTGTATCTGTTGATCTCCCATATTATCATAAATCTTGGAGTTTTACTCAATCCTTTCTTAAAACTTGTTAAATGACTTTGCACTTGCTTATAAGATCTGTGGTTAAAGATGATCAACCTGTAAAAAGCTACGAAAGATTATATTCATATTAAAGAATTGCTTGAATGGAGGTGGCCTATAAACTAAAAAAAATCTGTTCCCTATCTTTAAAGATGATCAATTTACAAAATCACCAAGAAGTCTTGCAATGAAGACCCAAATACAAGTGGAGTAGTCTGAATACTGTATTTTAATTTATCATTTCCATTTGATTTCAGTGCTTTAGCACAATAGGAATAGTATTCCAGCTAAGAATAAAAGATGGAGGACTAATCCAAGAGAGGTCTAAAAACACAAATCTCCATAACACTTTAATCCTATAGAATTGACAATTTTTTTAATCTCTAAAGACTTGGGTATCTCTTTCTAGAAATATTGCTATTACAGAAGTATTTAATACCCAAAGTTGGTTACAATTTGATGATCCAGTAGAAATACATCTTTCAATTTATGAGCACAGAGCTTCCAAAAAAAACTTTTGGAGGTACATTATCTTTTGTCCTCAGGGAAAGAAAATGGCACCGTGTTCTCCCTCTCATCATGCTGCAGTCAAGACATATCGCAAAAATGTCCTTCTTTGCTGCAAAAGTTTTATATTTCACTGCTTTCTTCACATTGTTCCTTACTCCATATGAGCTAATTGATCTTTCATATTCTTCTTACTCACACCTGCTCCCACTCCCTCTTCTATTGATTTGTCAGGAGCTGGATTTCAGATTTTGAAAAAGCAGCAACTGAATTTTTCAAGACAGATCAAACGGGGAAGATATAACACATTCACAGACTGGCTGAGGCTAGAAGGCACCTCTGGAACTCATCTGCCAACATGTTGAGAGTGTGCTCTGTCCCATTGTGCGGGTTATTAATGATGATGTTAAACAGCACTGAAGCCAGCATCAGCCCTTGGGACACTCCACTAGTGACTGGTGTCCAGCTCAACTTTGTGGCACTGATCACATTCCTTTGAGCACATCAACTCAGTTTTCAATCCACCTCACTTCACTCGGCACTGACCTAGTCTGTTGTAACTCATTAATTTGTCTACAAGGTTGTTATGGGATGCAGTGTTGAAACCCTTACTAAAGTAAGCAATATCCACTGCTCTCCCCCCATCCATCAACCTAGTCACTGAAGGCTTTCAGGCTGGCTAAGCACGATTTCACCTTCACAAATCCATGCTGACTACTCCCAATCACCTTCATGTCTTTCAAATGTTTGGAAATTGCTTCCAGGAGGATTAGATCCATCACCTCCCCAGTGATCAAGGCGAGAGCGACTGGCATGTAGTTTCCCAGATCCTCCTTCTTGCCCTTCTTGAAGATTGGAGTGACATTTGCTTTTTTTCCCTCAGGAGCCTCCCCTGATTGCTATGACCTTTCAAAGAGAGTGGCCTCACAATTATTTGCTTGTATGAACCAAACAATTTTATGTATCTCTATAGGCTTCTCTACAGTGAGTTCTAAGATCCCTAAGAAGTGTGACTTCTACTTTTCTGATTGGAAGGCTGGTAGTACAGCAGCAATACACTCTGTATTTCTAGTTTCAAACCTGCCTTTGTACAAAGTTGACAGACATGACTCAATGAAGAGTGTGACCTAACAGCCTACTGCCAACAACGTCTAAGAAGAAAAAGCCAAATGGATTCTTACTTGCACAGCAGTTCTTAAAAAAAAAAAAGAGGAAAAGCTTGTTTGGGTTTGTTGCGGTTTCATTTCCCTCCTCACCCTGAAAAGTCACTGGCATGAGCATCAAATACTTAGTTTCACAGTCTCTGATAATTTCTACACTTTTATTAGTTACTGGTTTGAAAGTTTAAGACATAAAGAAAATCCTCAGAAAAGCAGGCAAGGCAATAGTCATGTTCCATGTAAATAGGAGCATTAAGAAACACTACAGAATGTGTTTTTAACTACAGAATATTTAGAATTATAGTAAATTACACCTCACAGGAAAGCACATTATTACAGCCTATGTAAGAAAACAAGGTTCTGCCAGACAAATTTTTCTTTTGTTATCTCATGAAAGCACACACTTACATAATGAAAAACACCTTGGGAACAAAAACCTTGGGAAATGCAACAGCAGACAACCAAAACAGTGACTGGTTTTGGCTTGGGGTTTTTTTTCTCCTTTGAAAGCAAATCACCAGTAAGTCATTACACTACCTTATGGGAAATAATGCCTCTTCTCTGTTCATATACTTAAACAGAGTAGAAGACCACCCTTGCTTCTAAGAGCTGCTAACTTCGTTCTAGTAATGTGAACAGCTTTTCGTACTCTTTGTTTTTAAGCATTTAGATTCATTCCTTCAAATGACCACAGTTTTGAAGCACCAGAGTAGGACTGAAGGGCATACTGAAGCAATCCTTGCATATTGATGAGGGAGACATCTTTGGATTCAAGAGCTCTAATGTGAAAAATGGTAAATTGGCAGGGTAAAAGTTCCATATATTTAACTTTACCTAAAGCACATACTTGAATGATTCACAGCCAGAGTCTGGAAAGTGACTAAGATGTTGTCTACAAAAAAACTACCCTGGCAGTGGCTTCTCCTCATTTATTGTTAAAAGAACATCTTTAATGTTCTCGCTAATCCCAAACCTGGCAGCAGGTATCCTTGGGAAGAGTCCAGGTCCCAGGAAGCTACGTTCCAACTGTATTAAAGCTTGTCTGCCTGAAAGCTTATTAAAAAGCAGTGCTCATCGCATAGCAGCAGTTCAGCTGAGCTGCACACTAGGAACACATTAAACGGGCTGCAGTATCCTGTCCTAGCACTAGTTTGCAAATGGTCACATCCAGAGTGACACAATCCCAGACTAACTAGGACATGGATGTTATTGACAAAGGTTAAGAGGCAGGACAAAGGGAACGGGAAGCAGGAGCCCAGCACTGTGTTACCCACTTCCATACCTGGCTTACCAAGTGGCAGTTCATCTGTTCGGCACCCACTCACACCACTCACAAACAAATAGGCCAGGGAATCTAGTCTGAAAATTTGGGAACAAAAAAATGTTTCACCATCATGTCTCAGCTACAGTACTACAAGTAAGAGCTGTGAGATCTCCTCTAGGTTTTATTTTTGGGTTTTGTTATTTTTGGGTTTTGTTTTTGGTTTGGTTTGGTGGTTTTTTTTGTTTGGTTTTTTTTTTTTGGGGGGGGGGTATGTTTTTAAGCATTGTTGCACCATGCAAGCAGCTTAAATAGTTTCAGTGCAAAAATCTATTATTAATTTAAATTGCAGATTAATCTTATTGTCACAACACAAAACCAGTGGAGGGGTGCTCATCTCTTGGCTGAGGCTGCATCCTGACTGTATGGACAGGACTACTACAAAGTAATATTAAAGATGCACTTTTAAATACTAATAGGCATGGCATAGAAGTTGCTGTACCATGCAAAGGGACCTCTATTTTAAGACCATTACTTGAAGAAATCTTCCAAACATGCTGCAAAGTCCATCCTCTCTATTCTCCCGCTGTTGTTGCAGATTGATGAAAACGGACCTATGGCCAGTCTTCTGCTTATGCTTATTTTTAGTGTGGAATAAGAACTTCAGGTAAAGGAAGAAGTCCAATGTCTGGATATCATAAAGTGGAAAAAATACTAGGAAAATAAGTCAGCAAAATGCAGTATGTTTCAAGCATGCTTGATAACTAAATTCAAAATATTACTAAAACTATAATTGATGCATTTTGTGGTAATTATATGAAGTGTTCTTATTTCCTTCCTGCTACAGTCAGAGCATGAAGAAACAATCTGCTTTCAGTTGCTCTCAGTCATGAAATTAAAAAAAGTTGAAGAACATGCAAATAAGAAATTTTTAAAAAGACTGACATTTTTGTTGAAAAAAATTACTGGTAGGTTTCAAAGACTTATGGAAAAGCTAACTACTCAAGCACAGCAGTATTCAAAGATAACAAATAGGATCACCATCTCCCTTGCTCTGATGGACATGGTGAATTGGTTTTCATGTAACCAGTGAAAGAAAAAAAAAAACCAGCAAAGAAAGTTAACTCTTTAAATAGCTGTTATTGCTAAGATTTGTATGCGTTTCCTTTGTAAAAGACAAACCACAAGTAGAAAAAAACACAACAATTATTGTCTTCCTAGAGTTTCTACTGTTTCATACAGAATATATCCACTTTATACAAATCTTACATGAATTAAGTTTCCTTGAGTCCACCCTTATGAAGACAGCTTCGGTCTAAGTTTGTGTGATTTTAATAGCCAGTAAGTTTTACTGCTTGATTTGTGGAAGCTAGCAAGAAAGGAGTAACTTCATGCCATATTTTGTTTCTGATTACAGAAGTCAAGTTCTCAAAAAACTCAAAAACATTACCTCCATAAAAGCTAACTTCATTAAGACATCTTAAAAAAAAAAAAAAAACCCCAAACCAGAAAACTGCACTTAGATGAAAGATAATAACTTTCCCAAAAGAGGAGCTTTATTACCCTTAAAAAAAAATCCTTATCCTAAGAGAGAGAGGTAACAAAGAACCGATTTTGCTGCCACCCCCAAGTACCATCACTCTTAAGATACCTAGTATATGAAATGAAAGCAAGCACGTTACTTAAGCAGCTCTGTTTGTGTATCTGTACACATCTAAATCTACGGAAACATAAAACATTTACAAACTACAGCAACACCTATACTTTTAAAGGCACAGTAGGAGAAACATAACTTTGTCCAGCCATCCGGTCAGGAGTTAAAGTTGGTGATATTCCTGAAGGCTAATATTACAGAAATAGAAACCCATATCTAAGAACAAGCATTAACATCAGTTATTTCACTTTGGGTCAGAATATGTGTGCTACTGAAGTCCCAACTTGCAAGCTTAACTTTGCATCAATATGTCCCTGTCTTACTGAGACAAAACACTATGCAGCATCCCTTCTGTCACTCAGGCTACTCCCAGGGACCTGATAAAAGGAAGAAAGTATCTGACAGATACAATTCTGGTTTTTCTTCTGCATGAAACAAATGCCTTCTAAATTCAGCTCAAACTGAACGGTTTCAGAATGACAAACCCGAAGGTTTCCATGGATGAGGCAGCACAGGCAGCCCCTGCACAGCTTTTATAAGATTCTCACCAAGACGGCTTGACAAGGTTCCAGTGGGAAGACCTCTCAGTCTCTGCCTCAAGCTTTTGGCCTCTTCCTTAGATTACCACAAGATAGCCAATTGTGATGGTGGTTTTTCTGCTGGAAGAAAACTTCATGCTGGACTGAGACCACCAACTCATTTCACACAGGTCAGAAAATGAGATGGTACTAGTTTTTCACAGTTGCCGACTTAAACTGTATTTAAGCTGCAGACCTAGATGTGAAAGGCTCTGTAATAAATTACCAATCTCCTGAGCCATCCAGTTAACAACGCACATGGTTTTCTTTTTAAACTCAATTATGCTTAAATTCATACATTTTCTGAAACTGTAGAAAGTAAAACATCAGAAAAATTTAGATTCTTGATGACATTGTTTTTTGTCAAACAAAACAAATTGTCATTTGTTTTCTGTATGCCTCTTAAAAATATACTGAAGCGTACTATTGCAGTCAAAACATTAGAGTAAGACATTACATTTTGGTTTAAAGCAAAGTGGGTTTAAGTAGTAACATGCACTATGTACTTCTACATTACGTTTTGCTCCACGTTTCACGAGTCATGACAAAGCCACCACAATATTTTTTACTTTTTCCCCTCAGTGCTGTGGCTTTTGTTCCATTTCTAAAACCAGGAGCAAACTAGAAACAATATCCATACAACTATATTAATAAAGTAAAGCTTCCTTGTATTTCCGTTCTCAAAAGGTTATTTATCAAAGACAAATCTTTTCCCATCAGTTTAAAGAGAGACTGGCACTTTGTAAAAGCGTTTATTGGGCACGAAAATAGAAGACAAATAACTAATCATTGACTACATTTCCAGGAACACTATTAAAGCTATCTCAAAGACGAAACGTGACTCTGAAAGAATAATAAGGAAACCAGACTTATTGCACCAAGCATATAATAGCACTGGTAATACTGACTCATGGGAATGAAAGGTCAAACTAATGATACTCTCATGCACTGATTACATTTCAGTAATTAGAAACATCATATATAGATAGTATCATACTTTGATAACTCTTTTTTTCAATTTACTTCCAAGAATACAGACAACTAGGTCAGAAAAACTACCCAATTTTAAGACAATAGACAGAACCAGCCCAGCCAGCTATGGGCATATTTCACAGGCAAATATATAGTAATTGGCGAGATTCACTAATTTAAAACATTTACTAGAATTTGCTGGTTAAAAAACACTAACTCAGGTTCAAAATGTTTTGCTTATACTGTTAGTCCGGATAAACCATTTTATTTGCAGAAGTCTTCAAAAGTTGGCATGGCTGCTATATTTCTGATAGATTATAAATATCAGGAGAAGACAGCAGCCTTCAGAAGTTACCTTTGTAAGGAAAACTGTTAGTTTTAGGGAGGTTGGTTTTTTTTTCAGCAGTTCTTACAGCCAATCATTCTCTCCTCCACCTACACACGTGCCGTATTTAGTTATTTATCTTGCCTGCAGTGATACTACCAGAGGCATTTTCTGTACCTCAATATGCCTGTTATTTAAATGAACACTTTTAAAAATAGTTTATTTAGAAAAATCAAAAAAAGAACAGCCATCTGATATACTTTGCTGTCATAAGAATATCAGATCATAGCCAGGTTTAAAAATTTGCTCTATGAATCAAGGCTGACTGCAGTATAAAAATACGGAATTATTAGTAGATGCCCTTAGCACAAAGGCATTTGTTTCCCACCAATTTGTATAAAAAGCAACCCTTGCCCTCAATCATCACCCCAGTCCTAAAACCCACTGCGGATCCACTTACCAAATCCCTGTGTAACACCCAGTTAGCATGCAGGTAGTGAATACCATCTAGGATCTGATATAACAGTGACTTCACCATTCCCCGAGGTAACTGAACTGGCTTCTTGTTTGCTTTAGAAGCCCTGTGAAACTTGATTATATGCTGTAAAAGGGAAAAAGAAATAAAAATTTAGAAATGTAACATTTTGATCTACAGCATTACACAAAAAGATCGCCAGCAATTCCTTACACAGACTTCTTAGGGTTTTTTTTTTTTTCAACCTTTCATCATTCATTTTCAGAACTAGAAACATGTACCTTTAGTACTAGAAAATTAATACTATAAGAGATAAAGTGATCACTGGCCTAAAGAAATCTCTCAAAAATTAAATCAGTTGTTGCTGTGGTTTAACCCTGGCAGGCAGCTAAGCCCCACACAGCCGCTCACTCACTCTCACACAGTGAGACGAGGAATACAAAACCAATACAAGTGACAAAGCAAATTCCCTTGCAGATCACTGATCTTGGAGGGTTTTATGGGTATTTTTGTTTGTGAGTTCTTTTTGTTAAGTTAGGCTGACATCTTTTATATCACAGCAAAGAATTAAAAGTGCATTAACTCCTATTTTATTTTACTTCTAGGTTTACTCCTGCAGCAATAATTACACTGTAATGGCCAACACCTAATGCCAGACAGAATTTCTTGCAAACTGTATTGGAATTTTTAAATGTTTAAATTAGAAGCCCACATTTATTCACTCCTTATTTACTACCCTCTTAAAGCACAACACTCTCAAAACAGAAACTGCTAACAGAGCAAAGCTACGAATCTGTCCTTCTGAAAGTCAGCTACCAAGCCAGACATGGAAAAAACCTCTCACAATTATAAGTGTATACACAGGCAATGATGTCTAACAACAATAAGGAGGGCAAAAGGATATGCTGTCTTAGCACTTGAGTCCCACGTGCCACTAACTTCAACAGCATAATGTGCCACAGTCATGGTAACCATTTCCATGTTTGTCTCCTTTTGAGAGAGAGGCAATTTCTAGAAAAAACTCTCTCATGCATTCACATTTCTTTTCTGTAATGGTTCACATTTGTTTGATCATCAAAACAGCCCTGATCTTGTCCATCCAAAACCTGGCACCAAACTTCTATCACATGTTCGTCCTACCTTCCTCAGCTTTCATGTTCCAGGCACCAATTGGGCACCTAACTCCCCAAAGCCCTTTGGAAATTGCTTTTCCTCTCTTGCTGCAGCCCAGCTCCATACAGCTTGCCCTCCTTTGCTTCAGGCATTGAGCCTGGCCTTTCTGGGAAGAAAAGGCGCATCCCTGCTCTGCCAAAGGTAAAAATGAAACCGCGTGGAGAAGAGAAGCATTGACAAAAAGGTGACAGTCCCTGCCCAGTCAGCCAAGCACGACGTGCATGAGGATCTCTCAGCCTGAGCCCCAAATTTTACCTCTTCTCATCTCCCACTTCCACTGACTCCAAAGCAAATGCTATTTTCATGCAGTGGCCAGAGAGAAGTGAATCTTCACACAAAGAAAGACAGATGTCTCTCCTGGACCTTTCTGTTCCTGTTCTAATATACTGTGCCCTTTTCCCAGCCTTGTTTGAGACCTGGTGCACTAGATATGCTCAGGGCTGGAGCACTTGATCCATAGCCGGCTCTACGGGGCACAGAGCCAAGGCCAGTCCCTGCAGCTAAGCCTCCTGCATTCAGATACAGTGAACAACCAGGAGCTGGTACAGCTGGGGAGTTCTGGAGTTTATACAGGTATGTGCATGTAAACACAAAGGTCAAAAGTGAGGGTCATTCCTTCCTAAGTTACTTATATACAAGCCAGTGATCCGTTAACAGAAGTGCTTCTGCAGTGATTTCGGTTAAGTATGAAGCAATGCAGAAGTGCATAAATACAAATATGGACAGGTCACAATCATCCAAACAAATACAAAGCCTTGCAGCACATTTTGAAACAAACAAAAAAACCAAACTCAAAAATTCCTAAACCTCTGTAGCTTAGTACATCATAAATATGGGGGAGCAGTGAAAAAAAGAATATGCTTTGTTTTTCTCCACATTAAAAAAAAAAACCCTTTACTCTATTTGTTCAAGATTTTTTTGTTTGTTTTCATACATCAGCCCTTAGAATGTCTCAACATTTCAGCTGTTTGGTAATTTTTTTTTCCTCTAATTTTATTTTGGTAACAAAATCTCAGTACCAAGTATCAGAACTTCCAAGACATTTAACTGTGAGAAAATATCTTCAATTCAGCTTAGCTGAAGGAAAACTGACACGCTAGTTCTTGGGCAAATACTGATGAATTATTTCCAACTACAAGGAACATCCTTTTCAAAAAAAATTAGTTTTACTTTGGTTTGTGCTGTCTGTCTAAACTACATGCAGAGGATAAAACAACTCATGATTTGTATTACACAAGCCTTACATGAACACCTATATCAAAATTTCCATCTCATTCCAATTTCTTCTGTTGTACCCTGTGGTTCAAATCTTCTTAATATCTTTTAAGGTTAGTATTACTATACTTGCTCAATTGAGAGCAATGCTCAAAATGTATGTCAGATTTAATTCGAGGCACCCACATACCTTTTTTTCAAGGAAGTCAAGGTTGCAAGGGATTTTTGATTCTTTACAATGCTTTTTTTTTTTTTATTCCAAATGGATGTTACGTTTACAAATATTAAGTTCACAAAGGAAATGTGCATATATTTTAAAACAAATTTACTTCCCTGCCACCATGTTTATATTTTAAAGCTGTATCTTGTAATTAGGAATAAACAGCCTTCCTCCCAAATATACGAAATTTCAGCAGATGAGTTAAGGAAAAAAGCTCATCCCACTGGAACATATTAATTAAATTTGAGTTCTATACAGTGGCATTACTCTCACTTCATATAATCATGGATAATATGCAATGTAACTAAAACTCTAAACTATCCTATTCACCCAATAAATGTAATTTTTCAAAGTGAATCCACCTGCATAATCAATTCCATTTTCCTGCATCCTACTTATAGCTGTAATGGTGGGTTACATCTGCACTCATTTAACTAGACACCTAGCTACTAAGAAAATAAAAATCTGCATTCAGCTCTTAAAGAGGTCACACATTAACTCTGTAGCGTGCTTACCAAACATTTTCCATTGGTTTTCCTTTAGTACTGAAAATGTTTCCAACAAACGTGGGGCAAAAGGCTATACTTCTTTTAAACCAATGTGTCCCTGACCTTTTCCCTTTTCTGCAACTAAAACTCTAAGCCTGGTACCTACAAACAATTCACCTTACCCAGAGGTCATGCTCAGCGTAGTCAAAGAGAAGCCACACTTTCCTGTCAGCATGAGAAAGAAACACCTTTTGCAGAGAAATGACATTTGGATGCTTGAGCTCCCGCAGCAACTGCAAAATAAAGCAAGTCCACAACAGTTATATCCACACATCCAGAGCTGTGAAAGGGCTGGAAAGATTAATAGTTTAATAGTCTTTGCTACATACTCTAAATACAAACAATAAAAGTTGAAATCTGCAAGTCATGGACAACAGCACTTTTTATTTTTCATGAAAGAACCAGTCATTAGCTGGAAACCAAAGCTGAAAGCAGGTCATATCCCCCTTGGGGCATTCACTTCCTATTCATTTCCTAAAAGCTGAGCTTTCCTTTCGTAAAAGGTCTATGTAAACCTCACTATTATCCAAGATCAAGAAAATTCTGCAAAAAGCCAGCTGTGTCATCTGCCTTTTTCCATAGGCTTTAATCTCTGATAGAGCCATTTGGGGTATCCAATTTTCTCCTGCCTCCCAATTATCTGAAAACCCTGCATTTTGGTTGCAGTCATTCAAGGCTGGATGGGATGACTCATTTAGAGCCTGTCAATGCAGTCAGCTAAAGGAAGATGTGGCTTGTAAGATGGAGTCAGCTGATCTACAAGGTCACCACCACCTACAGAAGGTCCGACTCCCTCCCACAACATACATTACACCAGTTAAGGCACTCACATAAGCCATCCACAGAAGAGCTCCCAGTTCAAGAAAAACTAGCCCAGACACACAAAGGTGATAATTTTCTGCTGAGTTCCTGAGCTGAAATGACTCACAGCACTAACAGCAGACCCAGCACTAGCAAAGGGACACAGCTAGAAGGAAGAACTTATTTCAGCAGCAGTACGCCATTAAGCCAGCTCAGCTGCCTTAGAAACTTTACCTTTAACCACCACCAAAAGGAAAGCATAGTCGAGATAAAGCACAAAACCTGAAGGTAGACAGTATCAGTCTATTTGAGCTCTACTGATCACGTTACAATTTTACTGTACTCACACAATTGCTAAGAAAGAAACAAAAAGTTTAAGCAAACTGTTGTCAAGCATGGCTATCCAAAACTAAATGAATACTTGCCAGCTCAGTCTTCCAGAAAATATGACATTTTTAATAAAAGGAATGACTCGGGGTTTTTTTTTAAAGCCAAGGGCAACGTGAACTACTATTTGAACACAGAATAATACAAAATTAAAATTTTATTTCTGAGATTGAATCTATTTTCAATAAAATATAATTTTCCTGCTATACCATAAAGGAAACAAGAAAATTCATTCCTTTCTACTGATACCTTTGCCACATATGGTAACATTTTAGCTTCTACTGAGATAGTAAAATGGGATTGGATAGCTGCAGGTTTGTTTCCTTCTTTTCTATTTCATTTGAGACAGACTCCCATCCCTATTCACTGACCAGAGTCTTCAGTGTGGCATTTCTTGAGCAAGAGGACCTATAGCCCACCAAGCAGGGAGAAAGAGGATTGAGGAGACAATGCAACATCACAAATCAATGCAGAAGGTAGTAGTTTCAGCATGTAAAACCTCTTCGGATCTGTAAAGCATTACACAGAGGAATTATAAGCCAGGATCTGCATGCAAGAAGAAATGTGGAATTCTGTAAATGCCTATAATTCCTACAGTGCAGAAGATCACTATGTGGAAAACCAATAAATGCTTATTTGCAATTTTTTGTCAATTACAGGTGGGGACCATCTGTGGTAGGCCAACCCCAGCCAGCAGCTAAGCCCCACACAGCTGTCTGCTCACCCCCTCAGTCAGACGGGAGAAGAGCAAAACAAAGCAAGAAAATGGATGGGTGAGGATAAGACAGTTTAATAAGTGAAGGAAAGAGGAATTTACAAAAAAACAACCATTAAGACAAGTGATGCAAAGGCAATCATTCACCACTTCCCACAAGCAGACCCATGTCCAGCCAGTCTCTGAGCAAAGGCTGACTCCCCAAAGGGAGGAGGGGCAGAGTGGGGAAGATAAAGCCTGGATGCTGTGCAATGTTGTTCAGCAATAGCCAGAACACTGGTGGGTTATCAACACTGCTTTAGTTGCAAATCCCAAACATTGCACTATACAGGCAGCTATGGAGAAAATTAACTGCACCCCAGCCAGACCCAGTACAGCATTAAAGACCATCCGTGGGAGAGAGCCTCCGAGCAAACGAGGTTATACGGTTTAAGGATACATTGTGCCAGTCCCTACAGCGAAGGCCTTTTTCTTGAATCAGTATAAATTCACAGCTTAAATTTATGCTAAACATTTTGATGAATTAACTGTACCTGGGAGATTTCATGACAGTTCAGCAACTATGTGTCCATACCAAAATTTTATCAGATTTTCCGAGGCCTGCTGACACACCTGTACCAGGCACAATAAATTACTCATTGATGAAAGAGGCAGATACTAGCCAGAGCTCTAGAAAATAAAGTAATTCTCTCCTGTCCCATTTTAATTCCATCCTATTCCTTACTCCCCAGGTAGCAGCTATCACCCACTTTAAAAACCCAACCTCTTCACATCAAACCCAATTCACCTCAGAGGACATACAGAGAACCCATCACTAAAGCTGGTCCAGAACATGACACAAAGATGAGAAACTTGAGTAATGCAGCAGAACGGTTCCTTGTCTGTACAGTGAGGCAACACAGCCATAATTCTCCTTTGTTTGTACTAGGGGTAGTCAGTCCTGCAGACTTTGAGATTCACAGTACTCCTCTTGGTCTGCTAGGCGACAGGCTGCTGCTCTTCCCCATTTTCAAACCCAGCCAGTAGCAAGGTACAAGTAACTGAGCATGCATTTCCTACAGGCACACACACAAAACAGACATGATCAGCCACACAGGTATCAACAGAGGCAGGAGAATAGCATCTTCTTTGCACGCACGCACATAAGCACCAACAGTACCTACATGAAACTTGAACAATGTAACTGGCCTGGATCCCCTTTCTCCAGTCTGGCTATCAGGCTGAAAGTTCACATATATGGACAATGTATTCGCAGATCCCTCTGACTTCAGTGCAGACCTTACGTCTGTTCAGAATCCAAGCCCAGACACCATGCTCTTTCATCCAGGTTCCAGCTCTGACTCTAGTCTCTCCACATTTCGGTCTCCTCCTGCTTGCTGGTTCTTCATGCTTGAAGTTCACTAGCAGGTCACACACACAAGGTACCAGGCAGAGCTGCGCCACCATTCATCTCCTGACCAACATCTCTCCTGTACCCAGTTTCTGCAGACGTGTGGTACCCCCAGCATCTGGTATCCCCAGCATCTGGGCCCTGCAGACCTCATCCTGTTCTCACCACCTAGCCCAGCGTGCAGTTTGCTAGTAGGTCCCAGATGTACACACAGAGCACACTCACAGTTAGGAACCAACACAGAACAGACCGCTGCCTGGTAGCCTGCTTACATGAAACCTGTCCCTTATTCCCTCTCCATTTTCCCATGTTTTTTCCTCTCCAATCCACCTTGATCACTCCCTTTCCTGCCTTTCATCCCTTCTCTAAACATCCCACAAAACTTTTACAGAGTTCTAGCAGCCCTCTCAAATATCCAGTAAAACCTCTATCCTCCTACAAGATCCATAGCAATCTGTTTTCCTTCTCATCCATTGCAAAGCCCTGGTTGACTCTCTTCAAGGACACACCTGAGAAGTTCCTTTTATGGACCATCACCAATGTTTTAAGAGCTTTAGCCTTTGTTACTGTCACTGATAGCTGCTGTTACGGTTTTCGCATCTGCGTGCTCTGTTTATTTTTTTTGCTGTTTTTTGTCTTTGCCTTTTATACTGAATAGCCACTAACTACATATTCTTTTAGTCTGCCTAAAAAATTTGATGGGTTTGGTCAGATCTAGACAACACAAGCACCCTAGTGAACAGAATGGCTATCATACATCAGCAAAACCATCAGCATAAGGAAATGATTGCTGCAGTGGTGACAGATGATCCCTGACTCACTGTCTTGGAAAGGCTGAAACGCTCCAGGACAGTGATAATACACAGCAACGAATGCAAATGCTGTCTGAAGGACAGAAAGAGCTCACACAGATAATAACACATCACATGGGCTGTAGACAGCATTTCCAGCAGCACCACTCCCCATGAACCAGGCCACTCTAGCCCATATGACACATGCCTTGCCTACCAGATGACCTGCCTCGTGTCCAGCAGCTGACAAGTGTTCACTGTAGACAAAGCAGACTACCAGAGACACAGAAGAACCATCAGTATGGTGTCTACTAATGATAAAGACCACTTTTTGGCTTAGTGACTCTGATATCTAATTCCTCCTCCTCACCCTAGTTCAGTTCCACAGAACACAAAAAGAAAGACAAAAACTACGCATTTGGCTCAGTAAATTAACTGTCCTTTTCCTTTGCATATCACACAATGATTCAAGAGCACTTCCACAGACAGAAAGGTTCCCTTTTAGATTAATTGGCCTACATGCCCTTTATAAGGAAGGCAGACCCACTCCACCTTCAAAGAAATACAAATCAGCAACTGACAATGCTGATAGAGTGGGTTTTGACTTCAGTGTTATAACACCATGTTGCCCCAGTCTGGTCTTACCCTTGCTTTCATAAATATTTTTCAAGACACAGCAAAGGAAACAGCATCCCTACATGCAGATCCTGGGCTCACACTAAGGTTCCTCTGCCTCCCTTTCAAATGCACAAATACTCACTCCACAGCCATGGGGCAGCTGGGAGACAGTAAATGGAAGTGTCCTGACAGTGCATAAAATTTTTAAATTGCTTCACGAACAAGGACAAAGTGAAGTAAAACAGGACATCATTAAATAATCAACAGCAGCATTAAGGCAGCCTGGCAAACTGCTGCATGACTAAGGCACCTCTTTGCTTGCACAGGGACACTAACAGTAATTACCTTTCACATCAAATATGAGCTGAAGTCAGCACGAGTCTCAAACATCATCTCCTTCCTCCAGTGATACTCCCACATTTCCCGTACAGCTCTCCACCACTACAGCCACTTCTCATGAGCCAAGACACTGTACTGAGTGAGCACATTCAATATACAGCACTCTTCGCGTAAGTGAGCATTTCTAGCTTTACTGCAAATGTCATTTCACTCCCACTCTTGATGCTTGCTACTACATATGGCACACAGCGAATGTGACCTGCTCAGTGTTTGCAATACTACCATGCTTACTTCTATAACCGAGCACAGACTCATTTGCCAGAGAAATTGGCCAAGTAACCTGACCCAGGAGGAGTTTTCTCTGATGTCTCAGGACATCAGCTATTTTACAAAAGGCAACTCCTTGCTCTCACTGCCTGCCTACGGGTGCTGTGCAACACGTTTCTCCCAAAGCTTAGGACAGTCAGAAAGCTGGCTAGACACAAAGCCATAGGCAATATCAAGCAAAACATTCACTTAAGCAAAAATCACTATTACGTCATCTTGCTAGTTCAGTGGCAGAAATTCAAAATCTAATCATCATCTCATGCTTCAAAAAGGCTCTCATCAGTTCCATCAACTGATCCAGCAACAAGCAAATCATGTATTAATAGTCACACCATGGCCTTAGGATGGAAAATGGGCAAATAGGGACTTGGAACAAAAAGCAGATTCCGGTTGATGGTGAAAAAGGTGATTTTCAGGCCAGAAGATGACCGACAAAGATTTAGTCATCCTGTAACAGATAAGATATGACTGGAACTACTGCTACAACTCATTAATACAGGCAGTAGCGAGATATTACCTGAAATGCTATGTGTAATCCCAGCCAGTTCAGTGAAGATTAACTCCAGCTGCAACAGAGCAAAGAAAGCCCAAGCCTACACCCAGGGTAAGAGAGAGCCTACTGCCCAACGCAAAACTGGCAAGCCGAGACAAAATCCTTATAGCCTGGCAAAACAAAGCCAGAGAAAGAAACAGTCTCTCTCTTTAAAATGAAAGCAGGAGAGAAGAGCTATTCTAACTGACAATATTTTCATAAGTAGAAATTGGTATGAACTAGTCCTGATTAATTCTGGCTTAAAGGCTGAATGTTTATAATGTAATTACTAAAATGAGACTCAGGAACTCCCTTCAGAGAATTTTTTTCATTACAAGTTTAACTTGAAGTTTGCTAAATTTTTGAAGGTGCACTTTGCTTGTCTGCAAGAGCGGGTTATGAGTGCAGAGGTGTCATCCATTTCTATATTCATAAAATAGATTTATAAAAAAAAATTCAAATCACTTCTTAGTTTCCTACCAAAATCTGCGGCTCTGCTCAAGTACTTTAAACTTTTTATTTAAACTAAATCCCATATTTTATTACACAAGTTCTTAAATGCCAAGTTGGCTTAGCTGCTATCCAGTAGATTCAAGATACATTTGTTTCAATGTAAATACAAATTTACAGTTTTATATTCTCATGAGTCAGATATTCCACAGTACTGAAAAACAAAATTCTTGATGAAAGCACATGCTGTTTTCCTTTCAAAAGTGTTCAAATGAAAGCTTACATAGGCAATGTAACATTAGAAGTTATAATACTGTTCACTCTATGAATTTATTATGACAATACATTTTTGAAGCTCCTGTTCTTCAGACATACAAGTGTGTGAAATTGTTGCTTTTATTCTTTCGTATTTAAAGTCCTAAATGTTGTAAAAGGAAGCCTGACAACACAAAACATAAAGCAAAGAAAAATGCATACTTCTGTTTTTAACTTCTGTGGTTTCCAAAACAAATGAGTGTTATGTGATCACACATAAAAGATCAAAGTATCAAGATCAAAGAGATGTTTCTAAAGGTTCTCTGAGAGTATGGAGGTGGATGAAGAATACAGATGACACAGACACTGGATGCCATGCTTGGTTAAATTCTGCTGTCCCCAGAAAACATTATTATTCCTTAAGATTCTAACTTCTAACATGTAATCAGTATCTTTATTCCACTTCCACAAACTGAAAATACTACTACCCTCCCTTTACACACAATCTCTCAAGAATAACAATTGCAGCCCTGTAACATAGCTCGATGAAGTACTCATCAGTCACAACTTACATTTCACATACCATACTACTATTAAAGAATTTGAGAGTCATTAGACTTGTCAGAGGGTTAAATCTAACATTTGTCTTCCTCAATATCTTGCCACCTTTCACCACATGGCAAGATTGCTACGAAACCATCACCTGTCTTCTGACATGAGGATTGTGCTCATCTGAATGATTTCTGTGTTTGGTCTTGTAGGAAACTGCTGTCACTGTTATTGGGGAAGGGACATGACAGCCCCCATAACTGGAGGAACCTGCACCCAAATATTGTTCCTTATTGGATAGCTGGTACCATAACTCTTCCAGGAAGCTCACTGGGACAGTCATTTGCTCCCTGTCAGGGGAAGATGTTGAAGAGGGTGAATTCTCGAGTCACCCAGTTTCAGGTTCTGCCTCATGGGGTCTCTCCAGCTGCTGCATGCTGCCTCAAAGACCTTGGTCACCCTCAAATAGGCTCAGAAAGAGCCCTTGAGGTCTTCTTCCATCCCCTCCACTGGTAGAGGGGAAAGAGACCTGATAAATACATAATGCCATGTTCTTGTCACCCAGGACATGGAAGCGCCTGTGTGCAAGGAGGACCAAACCACCTCTACAGCAGCCTCCTCCACCGAGGTCAGCTTGGCCAAGACCACGAGTCAACAGCAGCTCCTTCTCATCTGCCCAGGGGCATGGGCCTGCTGCTCTGGCTCTGCCTCTCAGCCACCTTCCAGCCAAGGAGATGGAGCAGTTGCAAAGGTGAACAGGACTGCTGCAGAGGCTATCCCTTTTGGGTAGGAGCAGCAGTCATTACCAGCTATCTCTCTGCTTAATTATTCTCACACTGGCCAGGTACCGCGTGCCAGCTCCCTGCAAACTCAGCCAAGCTTCTGAGGGAAGGAGAGCTGTAGTGGACCCTGAGCCTCCTACCTGGGAGACAAAAAACAATACTCTCTTTCGTTAAGATTCAGACATGAATATTAGGGTACAAGCCTACATTATACCCAAACCACCCCTGCAGGTTTCTACCACTTCCCACAAGCCACATTAAGTAATGGTGCAACCAAAGGATGGTTCAACTCAGCTTGCCCACACAACAGAAAACTAAACAAACTGTTCGTTTTCCTTTCAGTGAAGATGAACGTCCTCATCCTATAGCCACACTATCACTACAGGGAAGTCTGCTGCCTCCCTGGGGCCTGGGTGAGATACGGTCACCAGGAAGCTCCCTGGTCTGATATGGCCCTGTGATCACTACCCACTGTTGGTCATGTAGGTTGGAAGTGATGAGGTTGCGGAGAGAAGTACGAAAGCAATTAAAAGGGACTTCAGGGCACTGGGGCAAATATTGGAGGATCACGAGCACAGGTAGTGTCCTCCTCAATCCCCACAGTGGCAGGGATGAATACTGAGAGGATCAGGAGAACACACCTGACCAACACCTGGCTCAGAAACTGGTGCCAGAGGGGCAATTTTGGTTTTTTGATCATGGGGAGGCTTATGTGGCACCAGGCCTGCTAGAGACAGATGGAGTTCACCTGTCTCATAGTGGGGGAAGGATTCTCGCTCGTAAGCTGGCAGGGTTCATCGAGAGGGCTTTAAACAAGGTTCGAAGGGGGAAGGGGGAATTACCAGGCCCATTACAGACAAACCCAGGGGGTTTGCTGAGGGTAGGAGTGGATCCGACAGTTCAGCTCAAGTGCATCTACACCAATGCACGCAGTATGAGCTTGACCAATCTGATCTCCTTCTATGACCAGGTGACCCACATAGTGGATAAGGGAAAAGCTGTGGATGTCATCTACTTGGACTTTAG